>NC_058131.1:479623808-479786985 GCF_016433145.1 Gracilinanus agilis | reverse complement strand
GGGAGGGAGGGAGGGGGAAAACAGGGGAGGGGAGGGGGGGAACTAGGGGTGGGGGGTGGGCGTCTGGCGAGCGTGCTGCTGGAGGTCGCTTAGTGAGGTTCCGGGAGGAAAGCACCCCAGACACGGTGAGTGATTGCGGCTGCCGGGAGGGGAAGGGAATCGAGAGCCTTAGGGAAGAAGGGGAGGGGGCGGGGGCGCTCCTTATGGGCCCCAACCTCAGGCCTCTAGGCTCCAGGTGAGAGTAGGGAGTAGGGGTCTGCAGACCGGGCGGTCGGTCTAGAGACCCGGCTTGTACTTGGGATATGGACAGCGCTCGAGTGGGCTGGGGCTCTGGGGCAGAGGATTCCGCTATTTGGTTTTTAAGTGTGTATGTCGGAGCCCTGACCTGTCATTCGCCAGATTCCCAAGCAAGAGTCGCTGGCCTTCTTGCTGGAACTCTACGCTTCCCTTTCTCCATCTAATTAACGCTCCCTGACTTTCCATTTCGAGGACCTTTGCAATTCCTTTCTCCCCATAGCTCCAGCCTCTAAGCTTTCTGCAAAGCTGTCATTCTAACTAGCCTATATGTCTAGGAGCTAGCGCAAAGGGCCGTCAATCGACAAGCAGTTTCTTAAATACTAACTGTGTGCTAGGCACTGTGCCAATCCCTAGGAATACCAGCACAAAGAATTAAACAGTCTTTGCCTGCTACAAGCTTACAGTCTAATAAGGAAGACAAGTCCATATAAGAATATATGAAGCATAAAAGTTTTGCATAATGTACAAAAGGAAGTATAAGATTCTGTGAGAAGGAAAGTAATAGCAATTGAAGGCTCAGGAAAGGCTTTCTGCAGAAGATAATTCTCAGTTGCAACTTTTTCTTTTTAAAATAAATTTATTCTTTTATTTTTAATATTCATTAAAAATTTTAGTTCCAATTTTTCTCCCTCCCACCTCAAGAAATGTGCTATCAATTATACATGTGAAGTCATTCCATCTTTTTTCCCTGAAAACACCTTCTTTCCCACCATCTCCTTCTGCCCCACACCCATTTGAAAAAGAAAGAAAAACAAAACTCTTGTAACACATGTATAGTCCTGCTGAACAATTAATTTTACACTGACCATGTGTTAAAATATGAGCCTTTGAGGCAGAGGCAAGAAAAAACACAAATCAGATGATCTGTAAGTGAATGACAGGTTGCTTCTCACTACCATACTTTCTCCTCCCTTAATTGGTTGGTTTAATCTCAGGATACAGTTGAAAAAAGAGATTTTCTAACTCGAATCCAGAGGGTTGTTGAAAGGGCTCCTGCATTTATTAAAGTTGAGAACAGAAATAGGGACCTGAACAAGCAGCAGTAAGATCACTCTGCCAAGAGTGAATACAATACTTGAAAGTAGGCCTGACCTGCTGAGAGGGTGGAAACTTAAGCCAAATTCAGTATATATGGCATAATAATTTGTGTCATTCTAAGGTGATCTATAAAATGAAGTGATTCAACCAGGTGATCTCTAAGGTGATCACTAGATCTAGGTTCTAAGTCCTGTGAGCCTATGTATGGCATAAAGAGTGCTAGTTGCTATTATGTTCAAATGGATATTCCAGACATTTGCAGTTTAACAGAATGCTTGATGTTCACCACATAGAGCCAATGGATTTTTAATATAAAAGCCTTGTTAATGCTTAAACAATAATACTTTGTGCTTATATAAGCCCTCTCTTTTACAAGTTGTAAAAAAAATCTTACAGCTTGTATATTAATTTTCCTTTGTCTATGAAATGTAGTTCAAAGTACTGTTAACTCCAAATTTTCGAGCAAAGGTATTTAAAGTAAAGACATACCTAATGTCACTTAGTCATTAATGGAGCCATCATAGGGGTTCCAGTCTAGTATTTATTAGATCGAAAAGTTGAAACACTGTTCTAGCTTACATCCTGATTTCAAATAAAGTTTAATTTTTCTTTGTAGCCCCAGCACCTAATAATAATAATAATTAGTATTTATTTTGCACTTTATGGTTTACAGGTCACTTTACATGTTATCTCATTGGATACTCACAACAACCCTGTGAGGGAGTTGCTATTATTACCCCTATTTTATAAATGAGAAAACTAAAGCTGAGAGAAGTTAACTGACTTGCCTGGAGTCACACAGCTAATAAGTGAGTCAGGATATGAACTCAGGTCTTCCTAATTCCAAGACCACCATTCTATTCATTGTGTCTAACATGAAAAGGGGGCTTAATAAATGCTTGTTGAATGAATAGTCATCCTACTCATGCCTCTCGTCCAGTGGTCTCCACAGTGAGAAGACCAGGCATGATCCCAAAAGAGTCATATCATGACTAATTAACTAATTATGTACCTCTAATTAGAGGGTAAAGGGATGGGTCCATTACATCCCACCTTCCCTCTGCCAGTGTTAAGACATGTCTCCAAAATAATACCTACCCTTAAATCTCAACACCCTTCACCTCCCCAGAGCAATAGACTAAGCCTACCCACTTCAGAGCCTGGCTTCAGGTTCCCCAGGCTACTTATCTAGCCTCTAACAGTGCTGCTGCCCTAACACATTAGCCATACAGGTGCCATTTCAAAAATTGTGATACTATTCCCTCACCTCTTCTCTTCCCTCCCTTTATATCCAGCATACTCACTCTTTCCCCTCATATCATCTTGGACTTTGGACTTTGGGCAGGCCTCTCAGCCCACCTTCCAGGTCAGTGACCAGTGAGTAGGAGCTTGCCCCCATGCCTTTTTCCTTTTGAATGAGACCAAGTGAGTTGCTCAGGAGAAGCAGGCATAGATGCATGGTGACAGATTAACTGTAACTACCCTGTTATTGTTAAGGGTCCCATCATCCTTCCAATCCCTCAAGTTTACAACTATGGCGCTATCTTTGACTTCTTACTCTCCTTACATATCCTATCAGTTGACATATCTTATCATTGCTACTTCCACAGCTCTCTTTTATGTCTTCTCCATTCCCAGAAGACCAAAAACAGAGAAAGAAAATTACAGACCAATCTGCTTCATGAACATAGATGCAAAAATTTTCTCTATTCCCACAGTCACCACAATAGTTCAACTCATCATAACCTCTCCTAGATTACTTTTGGAATTCAGTTTTATTTTATTTTCAATTCCAAATTTTCTCCCTTTATCTTCCTACTCCCCAACCCATTGAGAGGAAACAAAATCCATTAAAATGTATACTCTTACAAAACAAAATCTTGCATTAGTTATATAAGAAAGAAAGGAGGGGGCAACTGGGTGGCTCAGCAGATTAAGAGTAAGGCCCAGAGACGGCAGGTCGTGGGTTCAAATCTGGTCTCAGACATTTCCTAGCTGTGACCCTGGCAAGTCACTTACCCCCCATTTCCTAGCCCTTACCACTATTTTGCCTTAGAATCAATACCCAATATTGGTTTTAAGACGGAAGGTAAGTATTTAAAAAAAAAAGAAAGAAAGGAAAAGAAATATAGAAATTATGCTTTGAGCTGTTCTCTTGAGTCCATCAGTTCTCTAACTGGAGGTAGATAGCATACTTCATCCTGAGTCCTTTAGAATTGTCTCACCTAGACTACTGCAATGGCTTCCTTATTAGTCTCCCCACTTTGCACCCCTTTCCATTATAATGAATTCTCCATATAGCTGTCAAAGTGATTTTCTTAAAGCTCAGGCCTACTCATGTCATTCTCGTACTCAATTAACTCCTTTGGCTTTCTATTGATTCTAGAATCAATTATTTCATACTTATCTCATCCCTTTAATGTTTTTATTTTGTTAAAGTTGTATAATAAGTAAATATACATAAATACATGGAGGTCCTCATAAATGTTTTATGAATGGGGTGGATAATCAAAAAAGTTTGGAGACCTGCTGCTCTAGGAAGATGCTAATCTATGTCTCCATCTTGCTCTCTGACTTTGGACAATCTCCCATTTCCTTTTTCACATATTATTTTTAAACTTTTCATTTCTGCATTTAGAAGTACATATTTATGACTACATTTCCCCCATAAAACCTTTCATATCTTATGTTACTATGATTAGCTCCCATCCTAACTTTCTAGAATTCATTTTTCTGTATTTAATTAGGCATTCCTATAGGCTTATGGGGTGAACCAAATAGCTTGTCTCTAAAACCCCCACAGCCTTTTGTCCGGAATTATTAAAATTAGGATGTAACTTTGTATTTTGAGAAGGACATCTTCCATATAGAATCCATGCCTTTGGAATTCCTGTGTATGTATGCATATATGTATCTATGTGAATATGTTTATATGTATGTAAGTGGAAGCTAAGTGTCATGCTATCTAAAGCAGAATGTTGTACTTGAAGTCAGGAAGGTCTCAGCCTAAATCCTGACATTTTCCAGCAATATTACCTTGGACAAGTAATTTAATTTCTCATAGTCATAGTTTCCTCATGTGTAAAGTGGAGACTAATAGCACCTATCTCGTAGATTGCTGGGGAAATAAAATAAGACAAGCAATGTAAATTGCCTTATAAATCTTAATGCTTCTAGCCATTATGGCCTTTTATAGTGACAGCATGTTTTACACTGTTTATTATATCTTGCAGAATTCTTGTGATTATTATTTTGACAAGGAAGTCCAGGCATAACTTTGTAGAAGTATAACCATTTTAAAAAGTGAACCCCAAACCCAAAGTCTTCCCAAATCTCATGTTAGGATTTCAGCCACAGAACAGCACACTCATATAGTACTTTAATGTTGCAAAGAGCTACGTGAGTTTGTGTGTGTGTGCGTACGTCTCCTATGAATCTCACAACATCCCTCAGAGATAGATACTATTAGTATCACTGTCCTCATTTTATATATAAGGAAACTGAGACTTGGGAAGATTATGTGACTTATCCAGGTATTAAATGTCAGGGGCAAAATTTGGTCATGTTCCAATCCAGCACTCTCTCCACAATGACATGCTTCCCATCCAGAAAGTGTTGTGATAAAAATCTGCAGTAAAGAGAAACTGAAGCAAAAGTTTCTAAGCATGACCAGTTTATTAGCAAAGTTAACAATTCTTTTAATTTTGTGAATTATTTCTATTTTCTGATTTTCTTTTGATTTATCTCAGAGACTTTGGTTTCACCTAATGTATCATCCTTAAGTCTGTTAACAGTCTTTTAAAAAAAAATTATATAGGCAGAGGGGGCCTTTAAAAGTGAGATCCTAAGCTCCTCAGTAGCCAAGGACATATCTGACCATCAGAGTAGCCTTTTATAGAGTTGGAAAGGTAGTAGGTTATATGGAGTAACAAAAATAGTCCAGTGATACAGAATAAACTAAGACTATGAGTGGTCTATAAGAAAGGTAAAGAGGGTGGGCTATACATTTAGTTTAATCATGCTGACTCGCCAGAAGGTATCTCTAGGACCAATAGCAACTGAGAAAACAAAGTTGAACAACATCCTCTGGAAAGTCCCATATCAGATACCACTTAACTCTAGGGAGATCTAGTGCTAAGCAAAACATCTCTTGACTAGGTTGACCCATCTTCTACTCATCTTCTTTATCTCCTTCATGTGACAGGACCAGATTACTATTGAGGCCTATATAATTAATTCCAAATATGATCAATAAATATTCCAGTGATTAACTAAAACTTTTAATCATTAGTCAACCAATAATCTGAATTTCACAAAGAATCTTTAGGAAATCAGTAGGCTGTATTCAGATAATTTCTAGTAAGTAATCATTTCGGAAATACTGTGTTTATTGGAAGTCCTTATTATTGAAATTTTCTTCTATCATTGTATACCATGTGAAGATTTCAAAATATAGCCAAAATGTACTGTTGATGCCACTCTGTAATTCTCTTTCTACACAATCTATATACCTCCTGAGCAAAATAGAAATGTCAATGAGAGACTGGAGTAGCCAAATCTCCATGTCAATAAAATCTGCTTCAGTGGAATGTAAGTTCCTTAAAGACAAGGACCATTTCACATCTTTCCAACCCCTGCCTTTTCAGACTTATAAGCATTTAATAAATGTTGGTTTAAGTGAGTTTTGAATCATGATCACAGTAGGAACTGAACTTAGCTCTTAGATTTGGTGTGACCCATAACTAATAAAACTAATTGTAAGGCGCATCATAAATATAGAATCCCAAACAAAAGTTATATGGCAAGTACTTGAACATGAAATGGCCTCATTACCAACTAATTTAAATTAATAAATATAGTTTATGATCTCCTGTGCTTTCTGAATATCTCTGCGCATCTCTGTTACATATTATGCCAATTTCTCTCTTAAATACATGCTTTAGTATTGACTCTTGCCTATTTGACCACTAGATTATATTACCACAAGGAGCCATTGTGATCAAGTGAGCTTGTACAAGTAACTAGTTATATAACAGGTCAAAATGTGTACCTAATTCTGAATTGCATTTTGAGTATTTCATGGTAATAGATTTTCAATATAAGGCTTTCCATAACTTTCTTTTGAATTATCTCAGAGACTTTGGTCTCACCTAAGATATCATCTTTGACTTTAGTCAGTTAGCAGTCTCTAAAGTTATGTAGGTGGGAACAGTTAGGAGGCTCAATGGATAGAGAGGCAGGTCTGGAGACAGGAAGTCCTGGGTTCAAATTTGACCTCAGACACTTCCTAGCTGTGTGACTCTGGGCAAATCACTTAATTCCAATTGTCTTGTCCTTACCAACCTCAAAACCAATACTTAGTATCAATTCTAAGACAGAAGGTAAGTTTTTTTGTTGTTGTTTTTTTTTTAAGTTATATAGGCAGAGGGGACTAACACCAAGTCCCCTCTGCCTATATAACTTTTTTAAAAAGACTATTAACAGACTAAACTCAAGGATGATACGTTTGGTAAGACCAAAGTCTCCGAGATAAATTAAGATAACTAGATAATAGAAAGAATTCATAATATTAAAAAAAAACACACATGATTACACACCCCTAGACATATAGTGTTTATTAGTAAAGAGAGAAATAAGGTTTCCAGACTTTCTAACTTAAGGAGGATCCGGTCCTGGATTCTAGCCCAACTAGGTGCAGTCCCATCTGTGCTGTAAGTTGCCAGAGATTGCAAGCCAGATAAAAGTTGCCAACTCAGAGAGTCAGACCAGAGGAAGGGCCAGAAGCAAAGAGAACGACTGAGCTTCCCACACTGGCTTTTCAAACCTAAGCTCCTCCCCCTAATCCTTTTCATTGACCAATGGCTTTCATATCTTATGCTGTCTGGCCTTCATGGTGCTGTCAGGTAGTCAGACACATGAATGGACTGGGTTGGAGATTCCCCAGATATATAATTCACACAATCGGTAAATAAACTGAGTGCTACAACCACGATGCCCCAACTCCTTTCGGTAGAATTGAGTATTGATTCTTAAACTGAACAAAGCTAAAAAAGGAAATTATTGATCCTTATTATTAATGTTAGTGACATGCAAATGTTAAAAGAGTTGCAAATAGAATACATTATTTTAAAATAATTTTTCATGTGACGATTAACATTTTTTCTCTCTCACTTCTCTCCTCCCCTTTTAAAAAAGCAAGAAAAACCAAAGTCCTCTTATAAGCCCTATTGCTTGTTTTCAGGATGCTGTTATTTTATAAATTGTTCTCCTAGTTCTGCTCCTTTTACTCAGTATTAGTTCATACAAATCTTCCCAGATTTCTCTGAAAACATCCCTTTCATCATTTCTTATAACAATAGTATTCATTCATTTACCATTCATATACCTAACTAGTATATAACTATATGTGATATATAGTTATATATAGTATATAACATATAACTAGTCCAGCCATTCCCCAATTGATGAATACTCCCTTAGTTTCCAATTCTTTGCCACCTCAAAAAGAACTGCTATGAATATTTTTGTACATATGGGTCCTTTTCCACTTTATTTAATCTTTTGGGGCTCTAGGCCTAATAGCAGAATTGGTGAATCAAAAGGTATGCACAGTTTAAGAGTTTCAAGGGGAATAATTCCAAACTGATTTCCAGAATGGAGGATACAGCAATATTTATAAAAAGATCTATTGTGACCAAGTAGGACATAAAAATGGAATGAAAAGGTGGTTTAATACCACAAAAACTATAATCTTACTAACAAGGAAAAAATAGACTTTATGATCAAATCATTAGATGAAATAAAATCACTTTAATGCAATACTAGATTATGTTTTTAAAAATGTTAATATAGAACTAGAAGGAATTTTCTATGATAAAATATATTTTAAAATCATGAGCTAATAGATATATAATGGAGAAACACTAAAAGAATTCTCATTAAAAATATTTTTTAAATATGCTCTTGCTATTTCTATTTAATATAGCAAATAGGATGAAAAGGGATTAAAAATAAACTGTGGCAATGCAAAGGAGGCTTTCCAAAGAAGTGGGTAGCAACATGGTCCTTTGGAAAGAGTACAAGATTTAGTTAAACAACCTAGGTTTGGATCTCAGCTTTGTCACTCCCTGTTTTAACTTTGGGCAAATAGCTTCAGATTTCTAGGCCTTAATTTCTTCATTTGTAAATAGAAAGGGAAATGGGCTAGATAGCCCTTAAGATCCTTTCCAATCATAAATCTATGATCCCATTATCCTATGAGGTGGGATAGAACTGGGCTATATATAGAATTTCAGTAGCATTGGGGAAAATTTTCCTTATAGGGAAACCCATTGAGCAAAATGTCCACATGAGCATACCAATTTTCACTAGAGGGGTTGTGTAAGAAAACTGAGGAAGAAGAAATCAAATGCTCTTATCACTGTGTCACACTGTCTGCATCTCCATCCATCACCTCCTAGAGCCAGTCAGTAACCAAGTCTTGTCAGTTCTACTTCCACAATTCTCATATCCTCTTCCATTCCCTCAGAGGATCACAGCTCTAGTTCAGACTCTCATCACCTCTCCACAAAACGAGTATAACAGCCACTTTATGACAATTAACTCTAGTTAGTTTTTCACTTGCCTACACTTTTATGATTAAAAATAAAATTTCAAAACAATATAGATTTTTCAGTTTATGTAGAGAAAATTATGATTTCTTTCACCTTCATTTTTTTGTCTGAACCTGTGATTTTACAGTTGAAAATTAGCATCTTACCTGTAATTTATAGTCTCAAGTAATTTGCTTAGAAGGTGTAGCTAGGTAGCACAGCGAATAGAGTGCCAGACCTGGAATTAGGAAGACCTGCATTCAAATGTGACCTCAGACACTGCCTATCAATGTGACCTGGGTCATGTCACTTAACCCCGTTTGCCTAATCCTTGCCTCTCTTCTGTCTTAGAAGATAACAATAATGATTCTAAGACAGAAGGTAAGGATATTTTTTTCGTTTGCTTCGTCACAGAAATTAAGCAACTTGCCCATGGTCATACAGGGAATATGTATCAAAGGCAGGACTTGAACCTAATTTTTTCTGATTCTTGCTTAGTAGACCTCACATTCAAATACCATGATAAGTAGAACTGATGTTAGTTTGGGGGCAAGGGCACCCTCATCGTTTAACATTTGGCTTATATTTTTATAATCCCTTTCTACTGTACAGAATCTCATAGGAGATTTTTATTGACTATGTAAAGGTTTCAGAGAAGGCTACACCACATGAAAAAAAAAGAAGCAACAAAATTCTGGGGGAGCCTCCTCTGGCCTGCTGGTGGCTGCTGCTGCTGCCACGACATCAATCCTAGAACAATGGAGAATGAGGTCAGGCATTCTTAGATCTCATTCCAACAGTATTGTACAGATGTTCCCAGGGCGCAGAAAAGCACTCCTTAACATTTGTCTTACCACAGTAATCTTTTTTAATTGACATAGACTGAAATAAATATTTTTATTTGTGGGAAAGAACTTAACTTTTGTGACAATACATCCTGGGTTGTACAGTGAAAACAAAAAACACTGGATCTGGAATAAAGAATAAATGGTGGAATTCTAGCTTAACCTATAGGACTTCTGGCAAGTTACTTAACTTCTGGAGGCTTTTCCTCATCTGTGAATTGAAGGGATTGGAGTAGGTGACTGATAAAGAAAGTCACTTCCAACTCAATATCTGATCTTATGATCCTACTTTCACTTCTTTCCTCACTCCCTTTACTAGCCATTCCCATTGTTACTGGATTTGTTGGCTTTTGAAATAAGTTTATGTTGACAAATTTCTCAATTACTTTTAAAATTGCTTTTAAAAGCATCTTAAGATGCAGAAAGAGTCAAAAATAATTTTTTACTATTTGGTTAAAGTGATGTATGTTGAAAAACTTAGGGGGCAGCTGAGTAGCTCAGTGGATTGAGAGTCAGGCCTAGAGACGGGAGGTCCGAGGTTCAAATCTGGCCTCAGACACTTCCCAGCTGTGTGACCCTGGGCAAGTCACTTGACCCCCATTGCCCACCCTTAACACTCTTCCACCTATAAGCCAATACACAGAAGTTAAGGGTTTAAAAAAACAAAAAAACAAAAAAAACCTTAAAAGACTATGTAATAGAACTTCACAGTTTCTTGTAGTCCTCCATTGGTCTCCTCTTGAGATATTTGTCATTATTGATGAGTATTGAATTTTTAATAAAAAAGAAAAACATTTTTACAAAATTAAATCAACTTATTAAACTCAGCATTATATGTTTGGTGCTCTCTTGTCCTTTTCTAAAAATGCCTTCAGTACTAAGTTATCAGTGCTATCATTGTAACTAGAAAGAATTGTTTTCTTGAAATGATGTTAAACAATTTCAGTTTAGTTTGTTTTTTTTCTTACCTAAAATATATCAATGCCTGCAAGAAGCCATCAAAACCATGACATTTAGCACAGCTAGTCACCAGCTCTGACAGTCCAGCACAGCAGGTTGTCAGGAGGATGGAAATTCCACACTCAGTTTACCCTATGTGACTCTTTTTCAATGACATTCACTTGCATTGAAACTATTGCAATCAGTTCTGTTACCATAGAAATTTTCTACTATTTATTTTACTTGTTCATTCTAAACTTCTCAGTATTCAATTTTACTCTTGGATTTATGTGGTTGATTTCTGATGGCATTGACACAAGAAATGTGTTTTATTTTCCTTCTACTATTCCAGCATATATCTGACTTTAAGAGAAGCAGATGAGTTTTTATTTATATCTGTCCCCCCCAAAAAATGTTTCTTGAGTTCTAGTTTTTATTACTTCAATCAACTCTAGTAACCAAAATCTTGAGAAGTTGATAGAAAATAGAAAACCACAAATTGTTTCCTGTGCTGTGACATTTTTAGAGAGGAGGTTGACAATTCTTGTGATTGGATTTAGTACTTATTAGGTAGATCTTTTCAAAGTTTTGACCTAAAGTATCTGTCAAGATTCCTCAGTTTTCCATTTTCTACCCTTAACTTATCCATGTCATCGACCTCCATTTTACCTTGGCTGAAGCTTTCAGCACCTGTGATATGTAAAAAATGAACATGAATGTGAATGAATATGAAAAAAAGGAACTCGTCATTCCTTCCCCCCATTAAATATAGTTCTTTAAAGGCAAGAACTTTCATTTTTGTCACTGTATCCCTACCCTCTGGCATGGTAGCTGGCACATAGTAGGTATTTTAAAATGTTAGTTGATTGATTGATGGCTACAGTTTTAATATTGTCTGATTTGGGGCTTCTAAAGATAGGAGAAACACAGCAACAAATTAAGATCTCACATTTATATATTATGAGGCAGCATGGTATATTGGATGGAAAGGAGAGCTTTAAAGCAGGGGTTGGCAACATGGCTCTTTCTGCAGGAGCCATAAAGTCAGTTTTTTTTCAGGCGCTGTTACAGGAGCTGCACTGTGAGCACTGTACGGCTCTCACGAAATTACATTTTAAAAAATGTGGTGTTTATGGCTCTCACGGCCAACGTTTTGCTGACCCTTGGCTTTAAAGTAAGGAAGAGTTTTGCCACTGAAACATAAGGGCTGTGGTACTCTTAGCAAGTCAATTAACTTTTTTTTTAGGCAATACTCTAAGAATAAAGGTGCCCACCTGCATTGGTAAATTCCTCACTTGGAAATTCTCTACACTAAAGAACTCAAGGTATAACTCTATCCTCGTTTATACATCTATCAATAATTAATCTAAAGCCCACAAAGGATACTTGTGACTTGCCCAAAGTTATACAACTAGTAAATGTCAGAACTGGGGCTCAAATCTCAGGTGCTTTCCATTATATCATCATGCTTCTCTGTAAAGTCAAAGATTAGTAATGCTTAGAAATGGTACTGGGAGCTTGTAGTTAAGACAGTTCAGGGGACAGCTGAGTGGCTCAGTGGACTGAGAACCAGGCCTAGAGATGGGAGGTCCTGGATTCAAATCTGGCCTCATATACTTCTTAGCTGTGTGACCCTGGGCAAGTCACTTAACTCCCATTGCCTAGCCCTTACCACTCTTCTCCCTTGGAACCAATACACAATATTGATTCTAAGATGGAAAGTAAGGATTTTAGGAGAAAAAAAAAAAAGACAGTTCAGTGAAAGTCCATGTATAAAGCTAAGCTCCAAATACATGACTTACACATAAAAGGTGACATCAGAGAGGAGCAGAAAGTAAATTATCTTTCAGATGGAAAGGAAAAATAATTATCCAATGTATAATTGATAAAAGGTCAAAAGGTATGAATAGATAGTTTCTGGATGAAGAAATCAAAACTATAACTATGAAAAAATGCTTTAAATAATCACTTATTAAGAAATACAAATCAAAACAACTCTGAGATACCATCTTATACTTATCAGATTAGCTAAAATGACAAATGTTGGAGAGGATGTGGGAAAATGGGGACCCTAATGTACTTTTGGTGGAACTATGAATTAATCCAATAATTTTGGATAACAATCTGGAATTGTACTAAAGGGTTATAAAACTATGTATACCTTTTGATCTAGCAGTACCACTATTTAGTGTATTTCCTAAGGTGATCAGAAAAAAAGGAAAAGAACCTATATGTTCTAAAATATTTATAGCAGCTATTTTCAAAATGGCAAGGAACTGGAAATTGAGGGAATGCCCATCAATTGGGGAATGCCTAAACAAATTGTGGCATATTATTTTTTTTAATATTTTATTTTTTAGAAAAATTTTCCATGGTTACATGATTCATGTTTTTACTTTCCCCTTCACACCCCCTTCACCCACCCCCTTAGCTGACGTGCATTTCCACTGGTTTTAACATGTGTCATCGTTCAAGATTTATTTCCATATTATTGATAGTTGCATTGGTGTGGTCACTTCAAGTCTACATCCCCAATCATGTCTGCCTCAACCCATGTGTTCAAATGCTTGTTTTTCTTCTGTGTTTCCACTCCTGCAGTTCTTCCTCTGAATGTGGGTAACATTCTTTTCCATAAATCCCTCAGAATTGTCCTGGATCATTGCATTGCTGCTAGTACAGAAGTCCATTACATTCGATTGTACCACAGTCTCTGTGTACAATGTTCTTCTGGCTCTGCTCTTTTGACTCTGCATCAGTTCCTGGAAGTCTTTCCAGTTCACATGGAATTCCTCCAATTTATTATTCCTTTGAGCACAATAGTATTCCATCACCAGCATATACCACAATTTGTTCAGCCATTCCCCAATTGAAGGGCATACCCTCGTTTTCCAGTTTTTTGGTGGCATATTATTATGATGAAATATTACTGCACCTAAGAAATGATGGGTAGGTTAATTTTTTTAAAAAACATAAGTATACATCAACCCCCTTGAAAAAATGGTCAAAGGATATGAGCAGGCAGTTCTCAGAGAAAGAAATTAAAACTATCTCTAGTCATATGAAAATATACTCCAGGGGGCAGCTGAATTGCTCAGTGAATTGAGAGCCAGGCCCAGAGACAGGAGGTCCTAGGTTCAAATCTGGCCTCAGACACTTCCCAGCTGTGTGACCCTGAGCAAGTAAAATGAGCAGAACCAGAACAATGTATATAGCAACAGAAATATTATATGATAATCAACTGTGAACTACTAAATTTCAGCAAAGCAAGTTTCCAAGATAACCACAAGGGATTTGTGATGGAAAATGCTATTCACAGCCAAAGAAGAAACTGTTGGAGTCTGATTTGTAATAATTGGATATTCTAGGCAGATCAAAGCATGCCATCTTCCACTTTATTTTCTTCATGAGTTTTTTGTTGTATGTGTGATATATGTTTTCTATCATGACATGAGCAATATGGAATATGCATTGCATGAAAGCACTTGTATAATCTATATCAAACTATTTACCACTTGGTGGGGAGATGGAGAAAATCTGAAAAAATTGTTTCTATGTGTAATTGAAAAAGAAATATTTTTTAAATAACATGGAAAGACCTACATTAAATTATGAAGAGTGAAAGGAGCAGGACCAAGAGAACATTATATATAGTAACAGAAATATTCTTTGAAGAATGACTTGTGTATGTTTACCCACAGAGAAAAAACTGCTAAATAGAAATAAGCAAGACAGTTTTAATATATATATATATCTTTTTGTCAAATAATTCCTTGTCTAGTATACAGAGTGGAGGGAAGTAGTTACCTGGGAATTTTAATGTAAGTAACAAACAAATAATTTTTTAAAGGATCTATGGATAGGGAAAGAGTTCATGATTTCCTTTGCAGCAAGTTTCTCTGATGAGAGTCTCATTTCCAAGATATTTAAAGAATTGATTCAAATTTATAAGAATAAGAACCATTTTCCAGTTAATAAACAGGCAGTTTTCTAATGAAGAAATCCAAGTTATCAATAACCATATGAAAAAATGCTCAAAATCACTGACATTTAGAGATATGCAGATTAAAACAACTGAGAATCTACTTTGCATCCCTTATATTGACAAAGGTGACAAAAATGGAAAAGGGCAAATGTTGGAGGGGCTGTGAAAAAAAAACAGCACTATGGGTGGAGCTATGAATCTGTACAGCCATTCTAGAAAGTAATTTGGAAGTAGGCCCCCAAAGTTACTAAACTTTGAATACCCTTTGACTCAATAGTACTACTACAGGCCTGTCAGCCAGAGTGATCAATAGTGATGGGAAAGGACCCATAAGTACAAAAATATATCAGCTTTTTTATGATGGAAAAGAGCTAGAAACTAAGAGAGTGCCCATCTCTTGTGGAATGGCTGAGTAGATTGTGACACATGAATATAATAAATATTGTTTTGCTAAAAGAAATGATAAAAGGGAGCAGTTAGGTGGCTCAGTAAATAGAAAACCAGACCTGGTGATGAACCCAGGTACTGGGTTTAAATCTGGCCTCAAACACTTCCTAGCTGTGTGACCCTGGGCAAGTCACTTAACCCCCATTGCCTAGTCTTTGCCACTCTTATGCCTTAGAACCAATTCATTGTATTGATTCTAAGACAGAAGGTAAGGGTTAAAAAAAAAAGAAATCATAAAAAGTACAGTTTCAGAGAAACCAGAGAAGACTTTTGTGTGAGCTGTTCCAGAGTGAAGTAAAAAGGACTAGGAAAACAATGTATATACAATAACAACTTTATAAAGACAAATATCTTTAAAAGACTTAAGAACTCAACCAGAAATTTAGTGAGAGAAATCATGGACTTAAAATTAAGACATATTTTTAAAATATGGACAATGCAGTAATTGATTTTGATTGACTATAGAAATTTGTTACAAGGTTTTTTGTTTTATTTTTCAGGAAGTATATTTTTGGGGAAAGATTTTCAGATTTTTGTTCATTGAAAAAAATTTTTTTAAAAGGTGGCCAAGCAAAGGGTAGCAGAGGAATCCAGCTATCCCACAAGTTCTATAGCAAAGACCTAAAACAGCACCAGATTGAAAAACAATTGAGAAATCCAACAAGAAACTACAGTAAATGCTTTCATCTATTATCTCAGTGTTACACAAAAGGATAGCCAGTATTTGAAAGGGGCCTGTCCAGAAAGGCATGAATGAACACAGAGAAAACAAGACAAAAGCCTTTCAGTTTACACTAGATATGTTCCAGGAACATCTAGACTAGAAGAATTCGACAAAGGTGGCTAGAATCCTTTAACAGTGTGACTGTGGATTAGAGTCCAGCAGCACCAAGACCAGGATAGCATTGCTCAAACTGAGACCCTGATCTGAAATGCACCAGAGAGCTCTGAACATCTAGCTCTGAAGCCATGTAATCCAATCTCAAACCTATCAACAGTCTGAAGACAGACATACCAGGAACCCATGTAACCAATATCATAATCAAAGTAGACCTAACCATTTGTAAAAAGTGAAATTTGGGAAATGTATAAAACTACATTTCCCGTGATCCAACATGGTCCAACTGATTTCCTCTCCGACGTCTTGACGCAGGGGAGAGTTTAAATCTCGTGGGTTAGGAGGGAGGGGTCTCTTTTGCGAGTAGGCCATGGCCAGGAAACAGGAGACAAAATGGAGGCGGCAGTTTTGAATGCTTACAAGCGCGTGGTCTAATGATTTTATCTATCAACATGGCTTTAATTAAAATACTAATTTATATATTTAACCAAGCATCTATCATTTTTAATATTAACACATTCCACCCAAGAGAACAGGATGAGGAAAGGCATAGTACTGGCATGACATTCCAATTCATGAACTTGGGCAGGAAATGGATAAACAGGAGACACAGATCCTGCTAAAGAAATATTAGAGCTCTAGAATGCCTGGGAGTCCAATCCAGAAAAGAATGACTTCCTTAATAATGGTAAGCAGCACCTCAAGGAATAAAATGTCTCAGTTACTAGGACTTTAAGAATGGTCCTTTGCCCAATGAAAAACTAGCCTGTATTTCTGATTCACCCCAATCCTGTCAGGGCCTACTTCAGCAGCAGCTGCAAAATTAGCCTCTTCATGGAATCTAAAGATGTAGGAAAAATAATATAGGGCCTTTAATATGATAGAGAATAGAAAGCATGCCCTAATGCATGTTAAAACTAGAACTTTTTATTCCTATTTTGACTTAAAATTTAATTTGAGTTACATTTTAAACTTATAATCTGTTTAATTTTTTATTTTTACTGGGCTAAAGCCAGCTTTTCTCTAGTATTCTGGGATATGTGCAAGTAGTATGTGCTTTTAAATTTTTTTAACCCTTACCTTCCATTTTAGAATCAATACTGTGTATTGGTTCCAAGGCAGAAGAGCAGCTGGTAAGGGCTAGGCAAAGGGGGTTAACACTTGCATAGGGTCACACAGCTAGGAAGTATCTGAAGCCAGTTTTGAACCCAGGACTTCCCTTCTGTAGGCCTGGCTCTCATACCACTGAGCCGTCTCAGCTGCCCCAAGTATGTGCTTTTTAGATTTCATCTAGAAAGACCTTCACTTGTGGTAAAGGTAGAAAGACCGTCACTTATGGTAAAGCCTATTGCTCCACATGTAGCATAAAAGTGTCATGTGGCTCAAAGGGAGACAGAAATGACACCTATCTCTAGCCTTCCAGCTATCCACTCCCTTCCCCAAAGGAGATTTTAATTCCTAACAGGAAAGGAAGCTGGAGGATGACCTCTCTACCCTCCTCAGAGAGAACAGGTACCAGGCTAGAATTCTGTATGTCCTCTCCTTTAATTATTACTAGTCTAGGGAATATGATCAGGTTCAGTTTAACTTCAGATAATTGTTTCACGAAATGGTGGGCAAGGTGGACCTCAAGCTTTATATCCAAGGTTTGACTCCCTTCTCATCAAATACCAGTACCACAGTGAACACACATAGCAAATAACAAAGAAACCCATTTATCCAAATCAGAGCAAAACAAATCATTAAACAGAGGAGAATATATACTAGATGATACAGAGTGAAGGAACTTTCTCATTGGAAACCAAATAACATCTCCACCAAGGGAGAAAGTTCTAGATCTTCTCTAAGAAGAAACTCCATGAAGTTTCTTATGTAGCAAACTGGGTTTCCAGAGTTTGTTGTTCCTCATGTAGCATGAAAACTTTAACAACCATAAGTGGGGTTGGTATCTTCCATCTTCCCTGTCAAAAGTTGAACCAAGAGTACCCAAAGTATTTTTTTTAATTTGAAGAGCCCCCCCAAAAGATTGAAGAACATTGAAGTTCTCCGACCCCTACCCCTTTTGCCCCACCAATCATGCAAGGACAGGGTGTTCATCTCCACCAATGAGGAAAAAGTCTCATACAATGTGCTTTGGGACTGGGGTTACAAATAGTTTCAGCATTGATGCCTTTAGAATTTTGTAGCCTACTAGATGCTAATTAACCTCAATTTTTAAAATGTTGTTTCTTTTTATTCTGAATGTAGTAGCCATCAGTAAACAATTACTTAAGTATAAAAGAATTTTATTATATATATATATATAAAAGTATAAAAGAATTAAGTATAAAAGAATTTTAAAGTTCTAAATGAAACCATTAATGGTTAACATATATTTATTGTCAATATACTATTGACCATTAATTTCTGTTGTCATTATTTTTAAACATGTATACAGTATTATCTTCCACAAGATAATAACAAGGTTATTATTTGTTTCTGTATTTCCCTTGTTGAGAAATTTTAGGATTTTATTGCTGCTATTATTATTTTTTTTTTACAATTATTATTATTTACATGGTGCTAAGTACAAAAATTCTTTTGTTTCTCCACTGGGCATCTTTTCATTTAAATCCCCCTGTTTTTTAATATATTTTTACTCATATTTCTTGTTTTTATGCATACAACAATATTCCATTACATTCTTTTACCATAATTGTTCGATAAATGTAACAGCAACATTTTGAAATACAGTACAATATTATACCATTTTGTGGAATTGGTAGGCTTTGCTCACAATTAGAAAGATGAATACATCACAATCAAATGCTTGTGTAGAGCTTTTTGGGGGTTTGGTCTACATTTGTGAATTTATTGGTGTTTTCATTTCTGTTTGAAACCACCTCTACCATTGAAAGGCAAATTCACTTGCAGTTTATAAGATCCTTTCCAGGAGCATTGAGAGATTAAGTGACTTCCCCATGGTCACAGAGCTAGGGTGTCAGAAGCAAAACTTGAACCAGCTCTTTCTACTTCCAAGGCTGGCTTTCCATTATTCCATGCTGCCTTTCATTTCATGGAATGATGTAGAGTGGGGACAAGGGGAGCACTGCTAAGAGAACTCTACATAATATAGAATGAATAATGCTTTCTCCCCAAGGGGCCTAACATGGAGAGATGTGATGGAGCAGGTTTTCCTTGTAGGAGACGCTCTTCTTCTCTGGAAGAACATAGTTTCACACTTCTCTCCTTCCTTCCTCCCTCTCAGTCCTCCTCACCAATATGCCCACTATCCTCTATCAAAACCATTTGGGGCAACATGAATTTGCCTCAGATACAGTTTCAGAAAGTTACACTCTGGCCTTAGTGAATGCTGCTATAGACACCCTTGCTCTCACTTACTTCCTGCCCATTGCAATAGCTCTCTGAATTCATGTTACCGAAAAGGAAAAAAGAATTCAGCTCCTTGCCTTAGGCTTCTTTGATTCTACCGGCAAAAATACTATTAACTGCACACATAAAAATATGGCAGAGGTACTTGAACCAGACATAGAAAAAGGGTGGATAAAGAAGGAAATAAGGGAGAGGGGGGAGGGAGGGAGGGAGGGAGGCAGACAGACTAGAGAGTGCTAGAGAGGGAGAGAAAAGAGAGAGCTTGAGAGACAGGAGAGAGGAGAGGGAAGAGAGAGAGAGAGAGCTTGTTAGAGAAGACAGGGAGAGAAGAGAGCTTCCGAGAGAGAAAGAGAGAACTTAAGTGGAGAAAGAGCTAGAGGGGAGGGGGAAGAAGGGGAGGGAAGAGGGAGGGAGGGAGAATATTCAACTCACAAAGAGCATGAGTTAGCAAAATGCCATCTCCTGAATTGTAAACTAGCTCAAAGGTGAATGTGATTAGGGAACTGAAGTACTGCAAGAGCAAAGGGCAACAGCAGAGAAGACAGAAGTTCTGAAAGACACAGACATACAGAGTGAGTGAGATACTTCTAATTTTCAAGATTTCCTGTGGTTACCAGCCCTCTGGGCCTTTGGAGAGGTTGGCAGGAGGCATGGGTGTGGGCAATTCTTGGGAGATCTTTTCTAGAGATGTATAAAGAAACATTTAAGGCTCAGTTAGTGAGCATTTGGCGCTGTATATAGAAATGAAACAGGACCTCACCTCAAGGAGCTTACATACTAAGAAAAAGACTTTAGAGAAGACAGACCAAAGAGGCCGAAGTATGGGCCAAAGTTTTAAATAAAATTAAAGGAATCAAAGGAAGTTTCTGATGTAGACTGAAGACTAGGAGGGAGAGACTGTTGAAAAGAATGTCAGGTTAGAAGTTTGAGTTTATATGGTCTAATTTAAATCCACTGTTTCATAAAGGGAAACATAATTATGCTTTGTGGTACATACAAAATATTTAATAAGTAATTAATTCAAATTAATTATTGCTATCGGCAGCAGCAGCCCGAGGTGACTACCAGAAAAGCATAGCTATGCTTAGAACTGATAATGTTCATTGTTTATTAAATTTCCTTAAGCAAATTTTTACACTAGTGAAACACCTTCCTTAGAGCCATAAGTTTCGCGATCAAGCCATCCTGTCTGTCTGTTATTAGAATTGGCATTTGGTGGAATATGCCTTTCTTTGCCATTTTTATAATAAGTATTTAAATGCCATAGATGGTTAATCTGTCATTTAGTGTGTATGTCTATGTATGGAAAATCAACTTTTATAATACTGCCAAATGGGTAGAAAATTAGGTGAGCTACTTAGTTACATTATTGTCTTTTCTGAAAATCGATAAAATTTTCAAAGCACTTCTTAATAGCTATTTCTTCTTCTTTTTTTTTTTTAAATTAGAAAATGGAATTTAGGATATAGGACACGACAATAGAGGAATTGTACTACAAAAGCATTCCACTTTTGCTAGCTGTATTATTTGATTTTAAACAACACCTGGTGAATGACTGTGCACTTTTTATTATTTGATACCTGATACCTATAATGCATTTGCTTTTATTTAAACCCCTTTGAGAACAAAAGGAAATGTTTGCTTAATGGCAAAACAAGCCAAGAAGGTTTTTTTCAGAAGCCAGAAAGAGCTGAAAACATGTCTGGTACTTGAAGAGTGGGTGTATACATTAGTTTTCCATCTATACATGTGCATTGTGGGTGCTTAGGAAATGTTTGTTGACTGACTGAATGAAGGAAGCCCAGTGACTTTATTTAAATGTTCTCCTAAGAGGAAAAAAGTCACTCAATTTAATAATTTTGAGAGTTGTTGACCAAGGCCCAGGTTGAAGAAAAAAATCAGGCATAAAATAAACCTAAAAGACTCTGAAAATAAAATTTATGTTTTCAGAGGTCTGTGAGATTGAACCACCAAAGGAGAAAGGGAGACAAGAGTGATAAGACTGTGAAGAAATAAGAAAGGGGGCAGGAAGAGAAGAAAGGATGTTAGATGTTCAAATTCTTCTGTTACAGATCTTTCCATCCAGCTAATAGGTTTTAGTTATGAATTGCCTAAGAGGAAACTCTCTTTCTAGAAATGAAATGGTGACCCTCATACATGATTGCATAATAGAAATCAATGAAGTCATAGATTTCTACATTTAAAGCAATGATTACCAATCCCAGGTTAGGGGTTTAGATACCTCATAATAACTCCATTTTGTCAAGGGTGACATGAAATTCTTAAATTCAAAATAAAAATTTCCTTTAATTCACTTTAATTTTTTAAAATGTAGAAACCATGTTGTACATAATTTTAGATGAGACAACTAAAAGAACAGTAGGTTATCAAACTTTGAAAAGGTTGAAAAATTAGTAACTTAGACTCAGATCGTATTTTGTAGTAACTACTTTGCAAGAAAGAAAAGAGCTAGGGAGCAGAAAATGTGGAATTAGAATTCAAATCATAACCTATAATCTTGATTCTCACAGAAGAGAAATGTAAAAATTTATACATTAAACTAAATTAGGAGTTGTGACAGCATATCACTAACAGAATAAATATGGGGGAAAAAAAACAAGAATGGAAGCCTTAAATCTTGAATAAGAAATCTGACATTTCATCAACTGTACTAGGAATAAAGATGATCAATAACAGGCCACATTCTCCTTTATTGACTAAGTGACATACTAAATCTTGCCACAAACTAGCTACAATACCCATGAAAAACAATGTGGGTCCTTTGATACTCGTTTATTATATCCAGTCCCATCAAATCACAAAATTCCTAGTGAATTTCCAGGTAGAACAGATTTTTGCTTCATTATTCCAGGGACTGTAACAAAGCCTTTCAGCTTTGGCTTTGTCATTTACTTGTTGAGGGTGCTTTAGACATGTGAATAAATCTGTATCTGTTTACTATCCATAAAATAATGTCTTGGCCACTACTGAAAATGAAATGAAATATGGAATGTAAAAGTGCTTTGCGAATTATAAAAGTATGTGCAAATATAAATTATTGTTATGCTAAATACAGGTAGAGTGTTTGATTCCAGATCTATAAAGTGTGTTGGCTCTATTTTAAAAGTCACTGAATTCAAATGCGAGGAACATCACATCCAACTGAAAAATTAAAGATTTTTCTCTGCTGACCTTCAAGGAAGCCAATTTAAAAATTCATTTAGGTTCTTAAAAAGAATTAATAAAAGTTATTGCCAGAATGGCAAGCACAATTCTACTTGATTCAAGAAGAAAAAAATGGTAGCATAAACAACTGCCCAATTAAAAAGAAAAGAAGAGACAGTTTAAAATCCATTTCCCTTTCAGAAACAGCTATAATTAAGAAAAGGTGCAAAGGCTGTCTCCTGCCCTTGTCCAGCTTGCTGTGCCAGTTACTAGAACCTGAGAAGTATAAGCTATAGGGGTGCTACCTCTTCCTCCAGCCACACCCTGGGTACTGGGGCAGGGTTTCTATTATGGGTGTACTTTTTCTGCACAGCTGTAAACAAGGTTAACTGCTAACCATATATATCTTTGCCCTACAATTTACTGAAAGTCTTCTTTCCAGCTAGATCGTGAAGAAAAAATGGCCACGTCCCAGATTGCAACCTTGTCCGTGTTAGTTTCCTGTGTTTGTGGCACTGTCTTCCCCAGAGACCAGACTTGGTTTGAAGGTGTCTTTTTGTCCTCAATGTGCCCTCTCAACATTAGCATGAACACCATGTATGGTATCATGTTTGATGCAGGGAGCACTGGGACTCGAATTCATGTTTATACCTTCGTACAGAAAATACCAGGTGAGTGCAGCTATCTGCTGAAAGATTCTGTAAATCTAGATTGCCATTCCTTGTCCCAGGGATTAAAGTAAGGTGTGTGTGAGAGAGACAGAGAGACTGGAATTCTGTCTTATGGCTACTGCAGGATGATATCTCAGGGAATGTTTCAGATTTTAGTCCTACATCTAGTGCTAATATCATTGTAATAATCAGAGGATTAGAGCTGGACTACCTGAATCTGAAATGAAACATGTCCAGAAAGCACAACTGTAGTCTGGTGGTCCCATTCATTAGAGATGTATTCTATTCCAGGGCTCATAGTATCTAAAAGGAATATTAAAGTTTAAGAATATCTTCCAAATAGCTAGTGTATTATTGTATTTTGCTACCACCCACAGAAAAATAGGTCATAATGTTAAATTTGAAATGGGTATCTAATGCTTAAAGACAGAAACAAAAGCTGGAGAAGCAATTTGTGGGAGTAATGGGTTAGTTAGAAGCAGTCCTGGGTCAAGATGATCACAGGAAGGGAAAATATCTGAAAATGGGTGGGGGAAAGTAAGATTATATGATCCAAAATTTGAACGGAAAGAAGCATTCATTCATTTTCGGATTGGCCATTTCTCCTCTAATGTATGTGTTTATAGAACAGCCTCCAACACTGGAAGGGGAAATCTTTGAATCTCTGAAGCCAGGTCTTTCTGCCTTTGCAGATCGTCCGAAGCAGGTGAGGCCCTTTTCTGTGGTTATGTGGAGACTGAATACTTCCCAGCTTTACAGTTGCCTGCTATTCACTGATGAGATTGGGCTCTACACGTTTTCAGTTTTCATTTCTCAGTTAATCTGTAGGGCATTATTTCCACTTGGTAAATTCCTAGGATTTAGGCAGGGTTTACATGATAAGACAGGGGTGGGGGGAGTTCTTCTGGAAATCAAAACTGCTTTTTTTATTACCACTGTTTGGTATATTAAGATGAAAGTCATTAATGAATTAATTTTAGTAGCTAAAAATAGACATGGTCATCAAAGAAATAAAAACAAGTTTAAACATGGTAATGAATGCCACCTAGAGCAAATGAAACTCCACTAAATCATCAAATGTTGGAGCTGGAAGAATCCATGAAGACCAGTTCATCAAACTCTTTCAATTTCTGGATCAGAAAACAGAGCTGGTTAACAGCAGAGCCAGGCTATGAATTCTAGTCTCCTGACTGACTGCTCCCATCCAGTATTGACTCTTCGATTCCCTGAACCATGGAAGGTAGGGAAGAGCCTGGAGAACAGGGAAGTTCACATTGGTTCTATTTCCATATTTCAAGGCAGGCACATACAAGAGTCCCCACTGAAATCAAGTACAGTAAGACAAGAGTAAAAGTTTTAGTAGCAAAAATTCAAGCATATTTAAATATCCTCCAAATTGTTTGAAAGCAAAATCTGATAATAACAGTCTTTGAATTTGGAGAAGCTGTATCCCAGATGACAAGCTTTGCAGAGAAGCATGGTTTGCATAGTTCATTTGATTTTTGTCAATTTATTATTTATCCTGCCACTTTGCTAAAATTATTGCTGGTTTCAACTTATTTTTTTGTTGAATCCCTAGGATTTTCTACATATGCCATCATATCATCTGCAAAAAGAAATAGTTTTGTTTCCTCTTTGCCCATTCTGATTCCTTTGGTTTCTTTTTCTTCTGTTATCACTATTGCCAGTATGTCTAATAAAATATTAAATAATATTGGTAACAATGGGCATCCTTGTTTCACTTCTGATCTTAAAGGGAAGGCTTATCCCCATTACAGATAATATTTGCTAATGATAAACATATATATATGTATATGTATATATATATATTTACATTTTTTTTTATTTTTTTTAAAAACCTTGCCTTCTATCTTGGAATCAGTTCCAAGGCAGAAAAGTGGTAAGGGCTAGGCAACTGAAGTTAAGTGACTTGTCCAGGGTCACACAGCTAGGAACTGTCTGTAGTCAAATTTGAATCCAAGACCTCCCATGTCCATCTCCAGATCTGGTTTTCTATCCACTGAACCACCTAGCTGCCGCTAGCTATTTATTTCTTATCATTCTAAGAAAAAAATATTTTTATCTATGCTTTCAAGTATTTTTAATAGGAACGAGTATTTTATTTTGCCAAAGGCCTTTGTTGCTGGATGTAATCAGTTATGTTAATAGTTTCCCTTATATTAAGCTATCCCTGCATACCTGGTATAAATTCCATTGAAATACTTCAAAAATCTTTAAGTTTGTTGCGGTGAGTACTCATTCCTCCATATCTTTGTGATATATTCCTGTGGTCTGCTTCATTTGATTCATTTGAAACAACATGGAATTTAGATCCCAGTTTCAGCTCTGTCACCCTCTTATCTGTATGACTTAACCCCTCTGGTTCAGTTTCATATTCTGTAAAATAGAAAAGAATGGACCAGAACAGATTTATTTCTTAAGGAAGTGTGAACTGGAGCAGGTGCCAGAAATTTAGGATTTGCTGAAAAGCCATCATGTTGGAAGTCATCTTAGCAGCAGAAAATCAGATTCATGTTGTTGCAAATAATAACAAAAGTAGTGATGGTTGTGGAAGCTAGTTAAAATATAGCACCCTTGCAAAGTAGAAGAGTGATTTTATCCTTTTTTGTTTTCTCTTTCAAAATAGTCCCAATTTGATACTTCATTCTATTTGTTAGTCCATATTCTCAAGCCAGGTCCATTATTAGTGCCCCAACTCTTTCCCAAAAAGTATGCCTAGAGAAGAAGCCAATCCCAGCCAGTGGATCTGCACATGATATTCATTGAGTTTCTCTTTTTCAGGGTGCTGAGACTGTTCAGAGACTCTTAGAAGTGGCCAAAGAATCAGTCCCCCCAAGTCACTGGAAAAGGACCCCAGTGGTGTTAAAAGCTACAGCAGGACTCCGGCTCTTGCCAGATCACAAAGCCCAGGCTCTACTCTTGGAAGTAATTTCTGAAACCCTTTCTTCTTGAACAATTGTTTTCCCTCTGTGTTAATATTTTCCCCATGGTTTTTCAGTCCTCTAAAGTGAAATTGTTGCTCTTTTTACAACACCTTACCAAACAGATTTGTAAACACTTTTCTAGTGTTCAGTTCTCTAATCATTAATATTACTGAATACTTCAAGAATCTTTAAGTTTGTTACTGCGAGTACTCAGCCCTCCATCGATACAAATTACAGTATCTGTATAGATTAGTCAGTGATGTAGCCCCTTATTATTAAGAACCTTCATGAAATGGGCTGTTTTTCACCCAAGAAGATGATATTGGTTTATCTAGCTCCTTTTCCTGAGGACACTAAGTCTCATTAAATTCAGTCCCTTAGAAAAAGGAAGTGGGTAGTTTTTGGAACTTGTTAATGATGCAAATGATAAGGGGATCAATT
This sequence comes from Gracilinanus agilis, assembly GCF_016433145.1. Classification (NCBI taxonomy): domain Eukaryota; kingdom Metazoa; phylum Chordata; class Mammalia; order Didelphimorphia; family Didelphidae; genus Gracilinanus; species Gracilinanus agilis. The sequence goes on along the minus strand of NC_058131.1, from coordinate 479,760,413 downwards.
TAACGGGTTGAGGAAATCCAAATTTCTGCCCTTCTAGGTAAGCAAGGTCTTCAAAAAATCACCTTTTCTGGTACCAGAAGATAGTGTTAGCATCATGGATGGATCTTATGAAGGTGAGGAGAACTGTGGGTGTGCATCCTAGGAAAAGAGAGCCAGGGATGGAGGAAAGATTATGTTTAGAAAAAAAAACAAGGAGGGATTTAAGAAGGAAGAAATTAAATGGAAAAACTTAAAGGAAAAATTGGGATACAGGGAAGGGGAAATTGGGGAGAATGGGAGGTAAAGATGTGGTTCAGAAATTAAAATGAGCATAGAAAAGGCAATGATGCAGAGAGGGAGAAAATAAATGGATTCTAGATTCTAATAATTTTGTTTTGTTTTAGGAATATTAGCCTGGGTTACTGTGAATTTTCTAACAGGTAATAAGTTCCACAATTCACCTTAAGATTCTAACTGGTTCCTCATCTTGGTCCCTGCAAACTGATAACAAGTTAAAACTACTTTCTTTATCTCCTCTGGATTTGCAATTCACTGATTTGTATACTCCTTGGGTCAGTGATGATTTTGACTAGAAACTCCTTTTCTCCCTTATGCTTACCTACTAGTTTCTGTCTCCATCATGCCCTAAAATATAGATTACTTTTCCCTCATGACTTCCAAGGCCCTATGCTTTCTTCTGAGGTCGAGAGCAGGTTTTAGTGCCAAGAAGAGAAAGTTTGTTAATTAGCTACTGTATGAGTACTTGTCAAAGATAGAGAAACCAGAATAGAAGAAGCCAGAAGTTCTAGAGCAGTGGTTCCCAAACTTTTTTGGCCTACTGCCCCCTTTCCAGAAAAAATATTACTTAGCCCCCTGGAAATTAATTTTTTTTTAAATTTTAATAGCAATTAATAGGAAAGATAAATGCACCTGTGGCCATCACCGCCTCCCTGGATCGCTGCAGCACTTACCAGGGGGCAGTGGCGCCCACTTTGGGAATCACTGATCTAGAGGCTAGCCAGGATGAGTTTTTCAGAGTAATATGTCATCTGCAGGTCAACTGCATGGTCAAAATCCAAAGACTGTTGGGACTCTGGACTTGGGAGGAGCATCCACCCAAATCACATTCCTGCCCCAGTTTAAGGTGAGTGGTTTTCATTATGGCTCTATTTTATTGTTGCCATTTACTGATTTGGTTTGGGGCCAAGTAGGTAAAATCCCATTCTTATCAGTAGTTTGGCTTTCAGGCATCCCTAAATCTGAAGAATGTGAGTCCCTAGGGGAACTACTTGAGTTAGAGCTGGCTGCTGGATGAGCTGCCATAATCACAGTTTCTCTTCAGTAATTTTAGCTGCTTTGGTCCCTTCATCATAGAATACATAGTTCATAATTCAGCTTGTTGCCACCATCTGATTGAAGGGAGAGGGTCGGTGACCCTACTTATAGTCAATATTGAACAATGATTTTTTTTTTCAATTTTTTGATTTCTAGAAAACCCTGGAACAAACCCCCAGTGACTACCTCACATCCTTTGAGATGTTCAACAGCACATATGAGCTCTACACACATAGGTGAAGAAGGTGACAGGGTAGAATAGTTCCATGTATCTCATAATTAATGTCCTTAAATTTTCAAAATGCTTTCATATTTGTTTTATCATTTGATCAGCTTCAAGAAATATGTTGGTGGTCTTTTCCCCTCATTCCCTTCTTGCTTAATGCATCGTAAGGTCTTTGTACTCCTCCAAACCTATGAACTGTAATCCGAGATGCTTAGCAAAACCAGAGGATCTTAAGAGGATGACCATTTCTTTGTTCTCACAAATGCATAACAGTTTGTTGATTTAAGAAGAAATAAAGTTCTTAGAGAATGATCTTTCCAATATTTACAGCCCTCTGGTCTAAGCATTCAACTTGCTTAAGAAATTAGAATTAAATTGCATAGGAAGGTCAGAGCTAGAATGATTTTTAAAAAAATGTCCTGGTTCATAAATGAGATCTGAATTATTAATATTATCTTCTGCTGGCATATGAATGGTATGTGTCTTATTTTTAAGAGAAATAAGGAAAATAAAAGTTCTTGCTATGTCCCTAGATATGAATCATGCAGGAACTCTCATTCTCTGTCACCATGACTGGCAAATTGTCTCAAGGACTGATTGTTGGCCACAGAAACGATTTCCTCTCATTTTCCAAAAGGAAAGACCTAGAAAATGTTGTCAGGGAAGAGTACTGTCATTCTTTTTGTTGTATAGTTTGTGGGAAAACAGGGCAAGGGGAGCGATAGAGAGAGAATAATACCGAGATGAAATTGGCAACTCTTGTTTTCATTTCTTTGGCAGTTACTTAGGATTTGGGCTAAAAGCTGCTAGACTTGCAACCCTGGGAGCACTGGACATGGAAGGTTTGATTTGATGCCTTTGTTGGTTGGGGGATGGTTGGAATGATACATGTGAGGGGCAGTTAGGTGGCTCAGTGGATAGAGAGCCTGGCCTAAAGACAGGAAGTCCCAAGTTCAAATCTGCCCTTTCACTTCCTAGCTGTGTGACCCTGGACAAGTCACTTAACTCCCATGGCCTAGCCCTTATCACTTTTCTGCCTTGGAACTAATTCTAAGATAGAAGGTAAGGGTTTAAAAAAAAGAACGATATACATATTTAACTTCCTTGATGTTAGCCCTCCCCTATCTTGGCAATGATCTGTTAGATAATGTTGGGTTGGTATTTAAAGGTGTATACAGAATACCCATTATAATACTGCCCTGACCCATGTTGTCTTATGATAGTCATTAACCAAACCCAGTGATTACGTCTTAAAGTCCCAGCTTTAGTATTGTTTGACTAATTGCCCAAGATAAAAGTCAGATGAGTGCCAAATGTGCCAGCATTGCTTTGCCTAATATCATGGTTTGATGGAAATAATTAGTAACCATTAGTGGGGTGTTATTTATTAACTGTACAAAGTACAGTAGTATGTAGTAAAACTCGGGGCTGGTTTGTAATAGAAGGTAATCATGAATAATACAGGTAGAGTTGAGTATCTGGATTCAAGAAAGTTTTTCGTGGGGAGGGAATAAGCATTTATTTAGTGCCTACCTTATGCCAGACACTAGATGCTTTACAATTATTATCTCATTTGATCCTCACAATAAACTTGTGTGGTGGGTGCTGTTATTATCCCCATTTTGTAGCTGAGGATACTGAAGCAGACAGAGGTTACTGACTTGCCCAAGGTCACATGGCTAGTAAGTGTCTGAGGTCAGATTTGAACTGAGGTCTTCCTACCTCCAGGCCTTGTGCTCTACTGTACCACCAGCTGCCAGAGTATTTTGTCATTTTACCTGAGAAATGCTTAGTTCCCTTAGAGGTCTTGAAGGACTGAGCCATACTTAAGCTGACCCTCTTGAAATAGGACATATTTTGCAGCCTGTTTTTGTGATATTTAATGGCTGTCTGGCTTTTCCTCTACTATCTTACTTATGACTCCTTTGGTTTCCTTATAGTAATTAAAGGACAGACATTCCGAAGTTCCTGTCTACCCAAGTGGTTGGAGGCAGAATGGGATTTTGGGGGAGTGAAATATCAGTATGGTGGCAGACAGGAAGGTAAGCATGACTTCTGTTTTGGGCTGAAATCACATTCATTCCAGAAGCCCTCCAGGACTTACATTGCTTTTCCTCTAATAACCAATCTTCTGTCCTCGAGAGAGCTGGGTCACACTGCAGGGCCTCACTCCAGACACATCTTGGCTTCTCTCTTGGCATGCCTAACCAGGGGCCCCAGGGAATAAAGCTGTTGCCATTCGGTGCCCCATTCTATTACAGTGCTGTCACTGTAAGGTCTCTGTACTCAGCAAAGTGAAACCTTATTATTCCTCCCGATGCAGTCAGGGCCGAGCTACATAAATCCTTGAAAATGTAGGAAATTTCATATTAAGTATTTTCTTAGAGCAAAGACTTAGAATTAATTGAATATCTGGAATAAGCAACAGTCAGACCCTTGAATCTATCAAAGGAGGAATGTTTTCTTCTAGTTTTGAATGACAGGATTCCCTGAGGAAGTACCCTGAGTACTGAAACGTAAATACTATGAAATGTTCTAGAAACAGCAGCAAGAGTGTAGTTGTATCTCTTCTGTAGTTCTGGATTATGGGGCAGAGGGTGCCAGAAAGAACCTTTCTTTGGAAGGTAGCTACAAGATCTACTTGTACTTTTTACCTTACCCTCTTCTGTGAAAAAATGGGTCTCTTTGCTGTTTCCTCAAGCATGGCCCACACTTAATGCCTCAGATATTTGCTCTTACTTTCCCTTTGGCATTTCTCCCACCTAACAAGTTCAGATGCCACCACTTCTTGAAGCCTTCCCTGATTCCTCCTCCATCATACCTGACTTTTCAAGCATTTTCATGTTCTGTCTTGTAGTTACTTATGTATGTCTCTTTCTCCCTACTGGATTATAATCTCCTGGAGAGCAGAATCTGCCTTATTCATCTTTTTATCTTTGGAACCTCTAAGCACAGTGCCTTGTATGCAGGCATTGAATAGACTTATGGATGTTGGCACAGTCTTTGGCGTTTCCTCTTTGCTATCACCCCTCCACCTTCCTTCTGCTTCCTTCCCATCAGCTTCCTCACATCTCTTCACTCTAACGTCCCTCCTCTATCATTGCTCTAAGCTTACATCCATGTATCTTTATACTGGCAGGAGAGACAGGGTTTGAGGCCTGCTATTCTGAAGTGCTTCGGGTGGTTCGAGGAAAACTTCACCAGCCAGATGAGATCCGCAAAAGCTCCTTCTATGCCTTCTCTTATTATTATGATAGAGCAGTTGACACAGATATGATTGGTAAGTCCACTCAAAATATCTGTCCAGAGAGAAAATAATGGGGAGGGAAGGAGGAAAAGAGAAATTCTTCACAGTGCTTTTGTCACAGAGCATGTTTCAGTTTTTGTCATGCTGATCCCTCAGCTAAACATGGGAGCATATGAAAAATTTTTTCCTCTTTGTCTCTTTGGTTTCAGTTACTTTTCTCTTCCATTTCAGATTATGAAAAGGGAGGCATTTTAAAAGTGCAAGACTTTGAAAAAAAAGCCAGGGAAGGTATGTATCATCATAACATACCTTAAAGAAGTCTTAGAGAAAAGACAAACCTAATTCCTAAATAATGTAGAGCATCTCAGTAAAGCAGCACTTAACTTTCTCTAGAAGACTGATTTCCTCTTTGTATATAAGTTATTCAAGGGTTTATGAGTTGCTTTACAAACTGTACAGAAATCTGAGGAAGCACAGATGATTGTGCAGAAGAACACCTGTTAGGCTTGGAGCAAGTTACTTAACTTCTTTCCTTTGTCAGGGAAGGGGCTGAGCTGGCTAGTCAAAAAGGACCCTTCCACCTTGAAAATATTGTGTGTACCTATGATATAGTAAAAATGACTACTTCTTATGAAGACTGTCAGTGCTGTTATTAATCACCAAAACACTTGATACTAAACATAGAACTTAACATGCATGGCCCTTAACAGCTAAAAATAGCCATATTCTTTTCAGATGGTTTCAAAACAGAGTTATCAAGAAGCTGCCTGGTTGTTTCCTCCAAAGGCCCACTAGCATTAGTAACAAATAAAGAACTTGGAACAAGTGTCCTGAATGCATCATTCAGAGATATTTAACCATCAAGCTTTGATCCATAATGGTTAGGATAAAGCAGTGCAATTAACAGCAGATATTCATGGTTCACTGAGATCTGTCTGCTCAGTCAATCAAGATATAATTTTAACTGAACAGAAGATTCTCCAACCATGTGAATTTTGGTTTTATATGTGAGGAGGAAAGGAAAGAATGGGAGGAGAGTGAGTGACCTTTTGAATGTGGGTTTTATAGAATATGTAGAATTCCCACCTTGGGCAGCTAGGTGTCACAGTGGATTAAGAAAGACTCATCTTCCCGAGTTCAAATCTGACCTCAGATACTTACTAGTTCTGTGACCCTGGGCAAGTCACTTTAATCCGGTTTGTCTCAGTTTCCAGATCTGGAAAATGAGCTGGAGAAGGAAATGGCAAACCACTCCAGTGTCTTTGCCAAGTAAAACTGAAATGGGGTCATAGTCACATGCAACTGAAACGACTGAACAACAAAAGAACTCCCACCCTTGGTTTAGCTTGAAGTAAATAAGTCATTAAGAAGTTTAATTCAGTGTGTTAAATGTAATAAAAATGTACCCTTGCCGTGTTAGAAGAGAACTTAAATTTTATGTTTTACTTAACTGTTCAAATAATATTAAGAGCCACCTTTCTCTTCCCAGTGTGTGACAACTTGGAAAATTTCACATCAGGCAGTCCATTCCTGTGTATGGATCTCAGCTACATAACAGCCTTATTAAAGGATGGCTTTGGGTTCATGGACAGCACTATCTTACAGGTGAGAGAGATAATGCAACAAACCCAGCATGGTCCCCAGATGAGCTTCAGTTTCCTTTGGGTAGTGATGGTGAGGAACTATTAGAGGGAAGTAAGGTACCCACAACCTTTCTGGTAGTCAGAGCTGCCATAGGTAAACTATTCAATAGGTTAAAGTTTGTCTTCCCTGTTTGCAGATTCCCCTTTGCTTCCTCCTTCCCTCCCATGCTCCCTTCCAGAGTGCCCTGCCCCCAGCTGCCAGCTCACTAATGCTGCCACATCCATCATATCATGGAATGAAGTTAAGAGAATTATTCATACTAAAGTGAGAGTGACTTAATTTGTTTCCCTTCAAGGAATCAACTGCATTTGATAATACTTAACACAAAGGCACTTAATACTCAATTTTATCATTTGGTGAAAATTTGGTGAATTTTTGATAGGGATCCCCCCTGGACTCTTTAAATCATAACATATAAGTGACAGTGTACACATGTAACTTGGCTCCCCAGTAGTGATATCATTGATAATAGCATTTGAGCCCCACTATATAGATGTCAGATCTTTCTGCTTTAACCCAGGTCTCCCCAAGGGGCAGGCAGGTGTACTGTAGTAGAGTTAGACAATCTGGGTTTGGGAGGAAACTCCGACACTTCCTAGCCATGGGACCCCAGGCAAGTCACTCAATCCCAATTCCCTAGTCCTTGTACTCTTCTGTCTTAGAATTGGTATTAAGACAGAAGGTGAGGGTTTAAAAGAATAAAAATTTTAAAAAGACCCAGGTTTGAGTTCCAGGGATTAACTTTTCAGCAACGGCATCTGAGGAAGATCATCCAGTAGGGGGTTAAATTTGCATCAGTATAGGAAGTGCCCTCATTGATGAAATTACAGACTCTCAAGCTACTGAACCATTCATAACTAATGTCAATTATATTCCTATTTAAGAACATAGTGTTCACATTAATGGATCATTAATATAAGGACTTTACCCATTCCTACCTGTGCTAGGATGTATTTTTCTTGACAGATTATAGCAGGGGCAGAATTTAGACTGGGTACAATGAATACTTATCCCCAGAGGCCATTTTAGTTCTAAAACAGTCCCAAGAATGCAGGCCCCAGCCAGTTATAAATGATCTCTTTACAGGATGACTGGAAGGGCTGGCTGGTTTTAGGACCTCTCTGGAGTTTCAGGGGTATTCCATACTGAACCTCAGCCCTGCCTTTACTAAGAAGTGACCCCAAGCCCCAGGACAGCTTCCGAATTGCTATCTCTATATCCCTAGGGCTGCCTCAGAAGCAAAGCAGCATCTGAGGGCAGGTAGAGAGACAGTAGCCTATTTGCTTTGGCTTTCAGCATATTATAATTCAGCTGGATTTCATTAGCTGAGAATTGACAGTTTGCCCAAGTGTTAAATTTACCAATTGAAAACAGGAAGAAAATGCTTGGATCTCTTTTTTCTTCTTTTTCATAGCTCACAAAGAAAGTGAATAACATAGAGACTGGCTGGGCCTTGGGTGCTACCTTTCATCTACTACAATCTCTAGACCTTTCCCACTGAGGCCCAAGTACTTCCTACAAGGACTACAATTGCCAATCAGTGACCTTTCCAGAAGGAGGAGTGACGGGCTGTTCACACTACTGAATGAGCCTAGAATACCGTGGACCAAAGCCAAGCAGCTAGCTCCATGGGGAGCTAATGAAATTAGTGGATGGGATTTGACCTAGATCCTTATGATTTCTGTTTAATTACTTATACACATTTAATGTGAGCCATCACCTGACTTCTCTGAATGTTTGGAGCCATTACCAGAGTCTTAAACATTTGAGTGAGCCTCTATCTGTATTGTGAAAAAACAATATCAGCCAAAAAGGGGAGAATTAGGAATTCTGCCCTTGGGTTGGGCTCCAAGGAACAAACTCTAAGAGTCAACTCTGCACCCCCAACAGGCTTCAGAATCAAATTCTGGATATCCATGTGGGACCAAAGAAAGCTAAAAGAAAAACCAACCTTTGGAATTCTCATCTCTTTTGAAAAGCTCCAACTTGTCTATATGTTAAAATGATTCCTTTATAATCCCATAACCTATTCAACAAGTGTTCCTTTTTTTTTCTTTTTCCTTTTTTTTGGTCTTATGGAGAAACCCTAGGTCTTCACCAATGAATGGCTTTGAATCTCAAATCATGTATAGGCTTACCCTTTATAGCGTTGGTCAGCAACCAGTATCCAAGCAGAGTGCCTTGTGTCAGCCTCTTAGTGAAGAGATTGGGGAATTTTTGTGATAAAATAGTCTCATGGGCAATCTCACAATTATCTCCAAAATGTGCAATAGTCAGGAATCCAGAAACCATCTTCCCCTGGCTGAGCCCATCTCCTTGATTATTCATAGATGTTGATTATTCATTCCAAAGAAAAGCCCAGCAGTGCACCAAGGATAGACTGTTCTTTTCTCTCATCACATCTTTTAAGCTGGTGGCTTTCTAATGAGGATATTTGGTCCATCCAACCCAGTGCTTTGTTGCCAGCAGCAGTCCTAAGGGACATACTGTTATAGATTATTGTCTTCCTTAAAATGAATCTTAAAGATTTAGGGATGCTCTGGCTTTTCTTGTTAGGCACTTAGGTTCCATCACACTGGAACAAGCCTTTTTAAAAATCTCTATTTTTTATTTGTATCAGTGCTTGGGATAATGAATCTCATAATCTCTTTGCTGTCTTGCTCTAAAATTCTGATTCTATATACTTGTTATCTAAATTTAGCTCACAAAAGGTTTAAAAGATAGCTCCTGGTCCTAGTATTTCCATATATGGTAAACAAATTTGTATATTCACCTCATCCACAACATTCATATTTTTATAGATTTTAATCATGTCTTCTCATATGACAACCTTCCATTTATTTTGGTTGCCAATCTCTAATTCTTTTAGATTCCATCAGGTCTTTCTTTTTGAGTTTTGGCAGCCAGCACTGCCTCCAGTATTACCTGGGTGGATGCCCTACAGTTTTAATGGAAGGATAGGATAAAAAAAGTTTTCAATACCTTTTTTGATGAGACTCAACATTGTTTGTCTTTTGGGCCACAGCAACTCCAGGGAGCAATCTTTCTGATCTTGCAAGTCATTACTACCCACTATCTGATCACTAGGACCTCTTGATTTTTTTGTATGTTTGAATTGTTGATCCAAAAGTGCATTTCCTAATACTTGACCCCATGAAAACCCATCAGCTAGATCTGTCCACTAAGGTCATCATGTATAACAATAGCTAACATTTTAAGGTTTGCATAATGTTTCCATATAGTTTCTCATTTGATCTATAGTTGCTGCCTATCTAAAAAAGTTTATCTTCTGCAAACTTAGAGATCACACTGTGTACGTCTCCCTCCAGGGCACTTTATAAAGATGCTGAGACCAATGCTATCACTAATCCCTAAATCCTCTCCTTTCTCCCTGCCTCACCCTGGATTTCTCCTTTCAAAACAATAACTATTTTCTCACTGTATTCCAAATTTCAGGTCAGAATATCACCTCTATGTCCCAGAATGATTCGATTGCTTTAGTAGTTTTTGATGTCAGACTTTGTCTAAATCCTCTTCAAAGTCTAGTCAAATGATGCTCATCTACTGGTTCCCCTTTGTGCCTCGGTAATTGATGTATTTTTGAATGGGGGGGGGGTGTTGTTCAGTCAGTTGCGTCTAACTCTTCATGGCCGCATGGTTCATGGAGTTTTCTTGGCCAAGATACTAGTGGTTTGCCATTTCTTCAGTGGACTAAGGCAGAGGTTACATGACTTGCCCACGATCACAGAGCTAGTGTCTGAGATCACATTAGAACTTCCTGACTCTAGCCTTACTGCTCTGTCCACTGAGTCATCTAGTTGTCTTCTAGGAAGAGGTTAAATGACTTGCCCAAGTTCACAGAGTAAGTATTTGAAACTGGACTTGAATTTGGGTCTTCCTGACTCCAGGGCACCCTATCCACTGAGCCATCTAGCTGCCATTGAAGGGAGTAAGCTCTTAAGATGAATCCATGGATGCAATTAATCAGACTTTACATGACTTCTTCCTGCAGGAACCAAGTTGCCTTTTCCCTCCAGTCACATTCAGTGATCCATCTTTTAAAGAGCCAGTTTCCCCAACGATGTAGAAATGAGTCTCACTGGGCTTCCTCACATTCTCTCTAGCATCCTAATGCACAAAGGTCACACTTTTCGTCACCTGGTACTCTGGCAGAAATCATCTGAAAGAGCAAATTATACATTTTGGCCAAAAATATCCCTATGTTCACTCAAGTTTTCGAAATTCAGAATCATGTCACCAGATCCCAGTGCTTCATGCCTACTCTGATTTTGTCATTCTGACTTATAACATCCTGTGCTACGGAATCTAGTACTGTCAGCTTATGCATTTCAGAGTAGATCGTCCTAATAACCCCCTCAAAGAGTATGTCCTTCATCTTCATTCAAAAAGAATTTATTATACACCTATGGGGTACTGCTGTCGTAATGCATCATGGTAGGTGCTGAGAAAGATGTAAAAGTAAGATAGTTTCTATCCTTATGGAGCTTAAAATATAGTAGGTATGATAAGATATATTTTAAAATATAATACAGGGACAGCTAGGTGGCTCAATAGAGAGAAAGCCACTGAGACACAGCAGGTTCTGGGTTCAAATCTGCCTTTACTCCCTAGCTGTGTGACTGAGCAAGTCATTTAACTTCTGCTGCCCCAGCTCTTACCACTCTACTGCTTTGAAACCAATATGATTCTAAGACAGAAGGTAAGGTGTTTTTGATTTTTTTTTTTTTAAGGTGAGTGAGGGAGAACTAGGGGGCTCCATGGATAGAGAGCCATGCCTGGAGACAGGCATCCTGGGTTCAAATTTGGCCTCAGACACTTCCTAGCTGTGTAACTCTGGACAAGTCACAACCCCAAATCATGTGCCTAGCCCCTACCTATTGTTTTGCCTTGGAACTGATACATAGTATTGCTTTTTCAGACAGAACATAAGGATTTATAGATATGATGAATGAGATGGTTTTCCCCCCAACAATAAACCTCTACCGGTTAATTTAGAATGTGGCACATTTTACTCAGACATCCTGTAAAGTTTGTGAGCATATGGTTCTGCTGCATATGTTACTAAAATACAACTAAAGCACCACTTTTTCAAGAATTTGTTCTTTTCTGCAACTCTCAGTGGGTTTTTGATAAAAGTCAATTGATTTCCTATCAGAATGTAGACTAAAGATTGAAACTTAAGCCCACTGAAAGGCTATCCTATAAGTGTTTTTAATGTTTCATCTCTCTTCCCGAAATAAATAAGCTCATTCACTTAGTTTTTCCCATATATCAGTCATTTCAAAGAAAAATTTAGCACTGCCCAACACAACATTCTCTTTTCCTCTTCAAATCTTTTAATCAGATAACTTAATCATAACAGGCAAGATGAGTTGGAGAAACAAAAATGTGGCACTCTAGAAATCTGAAGTGATATGGTAATGTAGTCCTCTGACTCCAAGTATCTTACAGTATCAGTAGGTTTTAGAGTGATTTCCTGTGCCTCCATCAGAGTCCCCCAAAACATCTTTGTGCTAGTCAAATAAGTGACCATATTCAGCAGAAAAGTTTTCTAATTCTAAGGAGTTAAGAATATTAATTAGGCATTGCTTTTAAATACAGTTGCCTCCAAGTAAATTCAATAATTTTAACCCTTGAGTTGAGGTCTAAGCCAGAGTGGACTCAGTTACCTGAGCTTAGGCTCTATGAAAGAGGCATTTTTTTTTTTTCAGTTTTGCTATTCTCAGAATTTAATCTCAGGAGCCTTTGACTATAATACTTGCACATGAAACATCGAGGGAAGGTTGTATGGTATGTCAACATGAGCGTAACTTTTGCTGCTAATCATAATTTCTTTTTGACCTGGTTCTAGAGGTCCTCAAACCTGTGCAATGAGATTATTTATTGTTTTGATGTGATCTCAAAACAAAGCTATAAGTTGATGTGAGGAGGTGATAACCAACATTAACAAGAAATGACTTTCTCTTAGAAAGTTCAGTGCACATAGCAAAATTTTAAGTAATTTATATTTAATTTTAATGTTAATTTTTAAATTCCTAATTTTGTTAAGAACGTCGACTGGATATATGCAGCTCTCACATCTAGCCGAAATATGGTGTGAAAAACAGAAAAACTGCCCTCATCTAACTGTTATTAAGGGGAAAAAATTACCTGGGCAGCACTCTCATGTCTATTTTAATAATAAAAGGCTATTTTCCACCAGACTTCATTTGATTTGGGTGTTTTTTCTTCCTCTAATTCATCCTGCTCATAGCAAACTACCGAATACTCCCAATTTGATTAACAGGCCATTAGACAGCTGCCATCACAAAGAAACATTCCATGAACTGAAATTGTCATCAAAGAAAAAAAGACCAACTAAAATTCTAGTAAAAAGCAAGTTTATTAAATTTTGAAAATAATTTATTTGATCGATGCAGTCTATCTGGTCTATGTCTCCCCTATTCCTCAAAACAATGACCAGGAAGTAGGTCATTCATTTGCTTGCAAAGGCCATAATCTGTTCCTGGTTTGGAGAAAAACAAACAAATAAAAAGATCTAAAGGTAACACTGGTGATGAAACGATTCTAAACTAAAATCTATGATGTTACAAGGGAAGCGGATCAAAAGGCCAGTTTGGATTTTTTCCCCAATTCATCCTTCTGGGGCTTATTTATCTAGAAATGTGTGTGGGGCCAGAGGAATGCAGAGGCGTTCCAGCTACTTCAGTCCACAATAAAGCACTTGATTCAATGGCTTCCTCTCCTAAGCAGTAGCTAGGTATTGAAGCAGAGAGAAGAAAACTGGAGTTCAAATGGGGCCACTGACACTTCCTGGCTCTGTGACCTTGGGCAAACCACTTAACCAGTGTCTGCCTCGGTTTCCTTACCTATAAAATGGGGATCATAACAGCAGCAACTCCCCAAGGTCAATGGGAGGATAACATGAGATTAATGTTTGTGAAGTGATTCTCAACCTTTTAGCACTATAGAAATGTTCAGATTATAATTCTCCCCTAAGGTTGAGCTGATCTTTTGTCAGATCTATACAAGACTGAGCAGAAGGAAGGGAGACAATTCATCTCTCCTGACTCACTCCCATTAACAAGCTGACATCTCCTTAGCCAGTTTATGTATGGATGGGAACATGTTAAATATGACTCTTGTGAGAGGATGTATAGCCCCAGACATCCCCACCTCCCCCTGCCAGCCTGGGTCCCCCTCACTCCCCCAGCTCAAGGCCCACAGGGGAGCGGGGCTTACTTTGAGTGGAGAAACAGCATTTGTTGCCTGCAGGCCCCACGTCCTCAGCAGCACCAGAGGAGCAATGGTGGTGGAGTAAAGCCTCTTTAACAAGTCTGTGGCAGCAATGAGAGAGACGTTGTGGCGCTGCCTCTCTGTCTCATACTCTGTAAGGTGGCTCATGGAACCTACAGGGAAAAGAGGCGAATGCAATGGTCTGTTCCGTCCCGTGGTAAACTCAATTTAGCCCGGTGGGCTGACCTCCTGCCCACTATGGACATGCCAGAGAGGCCGCTCTGAATGCTCACCTAGATCCTTCCCGTTAAACGCAGCTGTGCTGAGGTGACGGACCAAGCTGGAAATATCCCCAAATCCCATGTTGACCCCCTGCCCTGCCAGGGGATGGACTCTGTGTGCTGCATCCCTAGACAGAAAGCAGAAAGCAGAAAGGTCTGGCCTCCTGTTCAGCCAGAGACAAAGCTGTGGTCCTCTCTCTCGATCCTTACCCAATGAGTGCGACTCGGGGTCGGACATACTCAACAGCATGCCCCATCCCGAGGGGGAACAGTGCTCGGCTTTGTGGGTCCACTTTGGCAACACTTGGAGGCAGCTGTCGGGCTGAGGACTTCGTGGGCTGCAAGAGGGTAAAAGCGTATTGCAGCACGGATCCGGCCGAGTCGATAAAGTCTGTGTGACTGGCATCACTCCACTGAACAGCAGCAAAAGCAAAACAGATTGGAATCTTGTCAGTGAGTATCAAGGGATTAAAACTCCATGAGAATCTGTCAGAGTCCCTCTACCAGAGCTAGGCACAGGGGCCAATGCAGCCTAGAACATGCCCAAACTGGTCCTTATCCCAAGATAAAATAAACACAATGAAAGTATCCTACATCCAGGCCAAGAATAACTTCCAAAAGAATGAGCAAGGTGCCCTAGAGATTATCTTGAGATCCATTCCAACTTGGGGCCACCTGGTGGCACAGTGGATCACTAGATTTGACATCAGGAAGGTACTGGGTTCAAATGTGGCCTCAGATACTTCCTGGCTGTGTGAACCTTGGCAAATCACTTACCCTCCTTTGTCTAGGCCTTCTGTCTTAACACATGACTAAGTGAGGGTATTAGAAAAACAAACCTAAAACCAGAAATCTATTCCAACTTCTCTGTACTCATCTATAAGGCCCTTCACTATAAATTGGTTTGAATTCATTAGTGGAATAAGGTAAGTCTAGAACCTCAGAAGCCATAAAACCCACCCTCTCATGGCTAGCATGTCCTCCAATACCCATAACCCCTAAATGGTCTGGAAGATAATGGAATGTCAGAGCAGCCCCTTATGATACATTAGGGTGGTTTAGCCTCAGACTCAGGTACTCAGATAACATACATGAATGTTCAAAATTAAGATGGCCTAGCCTTTTTTTAACCTTTACCTTCTATCTTAAAATTGATACTAAGTATTGGTTCCAAGGGTAAGAGAGGTAAGGGCTGGGCAATGGGAGTCAAGTCCAAACAGAGTAGTGCTGAACTCTTCACAGATTAAACCAACCTGATCCAAAACACTAGGAGTGCTAAGCTGATGCAAATCTGTAATAGGGAAGTTGCCTGGAGTTTCCATTTCTGCCTCTCCACCAAGCACAGAGGCAAAAACATCCAAGTTGGAAGGATCCTTGGAAGCCACTGGATCCAACTAAGTCTCTATTGCCCAGATTCAAAACCTAAAGGCCCAAGGAGTAGTAAAAATGACTTGTCCAAGGTCACAGCCCTAGAAGGCTACAAAATTATGATGAAAACTCAAGTTTCTTGAGTCTTACAAATGCTATTCCCTATACTACACTAACACACTGATAGGGGAAATGGGGAATGACGGGTCCTCCTTTTCTCATGATCAAAATCTACGTCATTACCACGTGTTATTATAACCACATCAGAAATACTCACAAAGGCAGCATTAATGGCATCCAGAAAATTTTCCTCCTCCATGCTGACCAGTTCAGCTGCATGCTCATGGGATGTGGACCACACCAAGGAACTCAAAGTATCTGAGAGCTGATTCAAATGTAACAAGAGTCAACATAAAAGCCTAGGAACAAATCAATCGATCAACTGACTGATGCCTGGAGGTTTCCAAGCGTAAGTTGAGACTCAAGGGAAAATAAAGACAGACAGACAGGAAAAGGGAAAAAGTATTCTCTCTTGCTCATTTCCTAAAGCTTTAGAAAAACGGCTAAGGTCAGGTGTGAGGGAAAGGAGAACCGTAACAAAGGCAGAAGGAAGCAAAATTTTGAAAGACCCTGAAGAAATGAGGACTCTTACCGGCAATAATGCAATGGGCCCAGAAGGAAGAAACCTCTGCCATGCCACATTGTTGTCAGTGGGCTGTAAGAGGAAGTAGGAAAACCCTATCAGAAGTACCTAGAATACTGCTTAAGTGGGAGCAGTTCCCAGATATCAGCTCAGAAACTTTACCTCACTTAAGTGCAAAGTAGCCACAACAGCTGACTGATCATAGGGCCAGCACACATTCTGGATTCCAGCAGCATGCCGCACCCCTGAGTTTTGACCATCTGCACCAATCTGCATGAGAACAAGAGCCAATTGAGTTCTTTTCAAGGGGGTTCCAACAAAGGGTCCATTTAATACAGATATGTTCAAATACCTTCAGGTAAAAGCAATTCCCAGAGCAATTTAAAAGCAGCTAGGTGGCTCAGTGGATAGAGCACCAGGCCTAGAGATGGGAGCCTGGGGCTCAAATCTGGCCTCATATACTTCCTAGCTGTGTGACTCTGGGCAATTCATTCCTCCTCCCCCACTCCCCTAATTGCCTAGCCCTTACACTTTTCTGCCTTGGGATCAATACTAAGATTCTAAGACACAAGAATTGTATTTATTAAATAAATACAAACAGTTCAGGAAGAGGTCACAATAGCTAACTCTGGTCCTCTTTGTTTCTCCCTCTATATTATTTTTCTTGAATTCATCAGCTCTGAATGATTCAACTATCATCTCTATGCACATGATTTTCAGATTTGAACAACCCTAACCTATTCTTGTGACCTCCAGTCTTACATCGCTGACTGCTTTAAGGAATATTTCAAACTGAATGTCTCATACACATCTTAAAACCAAATTGAACTCATTATCTTTACCCCCCCCCCCAACCCTCCACTCTTCCTAACTTCTCTATTACTCTCATGGGCACCACCACCCTCCCAGTGGTGTCCTATCAGACTGTTCATTCCCTCTTTCCCTCCATCCAATAATGTCCCAATTTCTATCATTTGTACCTTCCTAGCATCACTCCATATATGCCCCTTTCTCTTCTCTGATGCTGTTACCACTCCAGGGCAGGCCCTTATCACCTCATGCCCAGACTATTGCAATGGCCAGTGGCCTGAGCTTCCTGCCTCCCCTATTCCAATCTACCTGACCTTTTTTTAAAGGGGGAAGATTTTTTTTTTATTAGTTGCTGTTACATTGTCCTTCAGGAAGGACATATTTTCATATGAGGAAGCTTCATATTTTCTGCAGCCATCAAAGCTCTTGCAGAAGCATTTTGATAGCAAAGATATGGCTCTTGGGTCCACCATTCCATTAGAACCATTCATTCTATTAATATTAATTTTTGTCACAAATCTTACAGATGAAGGAGGGGTGCTTCTGGGTATTAATTCCACATTCTATTTTAAGGCTGTACATTAGGTTTTCATAAATTGCTCTTGGAAGTCTAAGGTCAGACTTGATCCTTGTTACCCTTTCATTCACTCAATTCCAGAGGCTCCCTATCACTGCCAGGATCAAATATAAAATCCTTTATTTGTCTTTTTAAAGCCCCTCAAACTCCAGTCCCTGACTTACTTCCAACTCCTGCAACCAATTTACTTCCTTGTGGAGCTGGGGTAGCACAAACTTCCCAGCCTTCTGACATTTCCTCTTCAGTTATAATCCACGGCAACCAATTTAATCCACAGTAAGCAGCTTAGAACCAAAACCACAGGAAAAGGCGAGGACAAGTACAAATTCTCAAGAAAAACAAAGTTTTAATTACCAACAATTTGGTCTGGAGCTGATGGCCATCAGCTAAAGTAATTTGAACCCATGGATTGGTATCTGTGTTGAAGAATGGACCAGGCCAGGTATAGCTAATGACTTTGCTTCTGTAGAGAACCTCCACCTGATCTGAGAGAGAAAAAAGAGAAATAAAAAGTACTAACAGAGAAACACATGAAGGCAATTCAACTCAACGAACATATTAAACATTTTGATACTAGGTACTGGATATACAAAGGCTGAAATGAAAGACTTCTTGCCATCAAGGGGCTTATGTTCAGCAATGGAAAGAGATAACATACTCAGAAAAATAAATACAAAGTAATTTGAAAGGAAAATGACCTTCACAACCATCTGAGTGGGATCAAAGATGTTTTAAGGAGGAAAAAGCAAAAGAAAACCACAACTAACATAAAAGTAATGTCCTAAGATAGCAGTCATGATCTTTAACTCCTAGTTATGAGCAGGAAAAAATGAAATGAAGGGACATTAATAACACTTAAGAAGGCACTGAAACCATGGACCAGGAAAGAAATATGCATGAGAGCTGGAAAACAATAGCTCAGCAATACAAAAGGCCAAGAACAGGGAGAAAGGGCAGAGCTAATGACCACCGCCACCACCTATAAGGACTGAAGCAAGGGGCTAGTGTCTGTGCCACATGATGGAGTCTTGGACAGACAAGTCTTCCAGTGCCAGAGGAGGCCAGAAACTTTTCTACCGCAGTCTGTACCACCAGATCCAATAAGACCAAGGAACAGAACCTGATGGATGCAGCTATCACCAAATAAGGCTGTGAAAGAGAATTCTTTACACTACTGTATATCCTGAGTTAATACTAACTTAAGTACCCCTACTTAGTACCTCACTAGGTTGAAGAAAGGATTAACTCCTCCAGGCTGCTTTTTAATTTAATTAACAAAAGATTAAATGCCCTACTTAGTACTAGGTGAGAAGCCTGCAAGGTACTTAGAGAATTAGACCCTTAGAAATTCAATCAGGCGGGAATCTGTGAATGTTTTTTTTTTAAATAAAAACTTTTACCTTCCATTCTGGAGTCAATACTGTGTATTGGCTCCAAGGCAGAAGAGTGTTAAGGGATAGGCAATGAGGGTTAAGTGACTTGCCCAGGGTCACACAGTTAGGAAGTGTCTGAAGCCAGATTTGAACCTAGGACTCCCATCACTAGGCCTGGCTCTCAATCCACTGAGCCACCCAGCTGCCCCTGTGAATCTTTTTGATGAGAACTTAACCTTCAGAAGGTGAGAATTCAATCCTATAAACATTGCCCCCTGGGCAGTGCTAGATAATTTGGAAACTGTGATTGGCCCCTGTTGAAGAGGGAAAGGGACAAGAAATCACCATAAAAAGCAAGCCCTAAACCCCTTCAGAGCAGATTATCTTTGAGAAGATAGCCTTAAGAGATTGTCTTCTGGAGATAGTCTTAAGATAGTCTTTGAGGGAGCTTCACTAGAGACCTCCTTGGATCGTGAGCTTAGAGCTCAGCTTCTACTTGTACTCTGACTCTTGGATTACTTCATTGGGTGGATAAAAAGCTGACCCCTTTCCTAGCTTTTGGAGAGACTAGCTTCCATTTTGGAGGAGGCCAGTGTGGTTACTCACTACCAGCCTTCCTGGTTGAAAGCTAATTAATCTCCTGGATTAAGCAGACCCAGAGCAAAACATTTAGGTTGATAGGATAGATAACTTCTCTATCCCCCTCACATTTCTCTTCTTTATTATTTCCTTTCTATTTGTAAATAAATTTCTGACTCAAGATATAATAAATACCGTCAACCACATAATTTCATATAATCATCGTTCCACCATTAATTTTAGCTTTTACAAGGCCACAAAGCTACCTGCATTTGGGAATACCAAACAAAGGAATGGAGAAAAAAATAACAGGCTGAAAAATGGATGAATGCCACCATTAATGAGGTAAGCACAGAAAAAAAAAAAAGATGTTTCTAAGTAGTGAATTAAAAAACTTTCCTTAGAGCACAAGTAAAAGGACTTGAAAAAGACATTCTCATCCAGTTTGGTGAAGTGACTTGATTACTATGTAAAGATAAATCCTAATAGGAAAAGGGAGAGATGTGGGTCCCCTCCTTTTTAAAGAACAATGCTGATGAGGGTTTTAGAAAAGACATATTATATGGATCTATGGCTGACCCTATAAAGGCTATTTATTTGGTCATGAAAAAACATGCTTATTTGAATAATATCATTGTTAGAGGATTTAGAGGTAACAGAAAACAAAATCAGGGAATATTTTAGAAATGCGGAAGCACTGAATCAAACTACCAATGAATAGAAAGATGATCAAAGAGAATTTAGATTCACCATGTTTAGAAAAGATGTAAAAAAAAAAAACATCCATTATGTATATGACAATAAGTTGGAAATTAAAGTAACACAGCCCACCAAAAGTATCCAGTAGCACTAGACAATTTTGGAGACAGCTGAGGTGGCTAAAACAGAGAGAACTGAAAAGCAAAAGTAGTGGCATTGGCCTTAATGGGACAGTCCCATCCAACAGGCACTGTTCTGTTCCCTATTCAGGGGGATCACACACATTTCATTTGTAAATGCTCTAAATTAGTGGGGTCAAATTCAAACAGAAATAGGGCTACTAGACTATACATAAGGATCCTTGCAAGTCACATACTGACTTAGAAAACAAAGCTGGGGTGGGGAGTGGGGATGGGGGTGGGTGCCTGGATGGCTCAGTGGATTGAGAGTCAGACCCAGAGATGGGAGGTGTCCTGGGTTCAAATCTGGCCTCAGACACTTCCTAAATATGTGACCCAGATTACCTAGCTCTTCCCCTTATATCTTAAGAGTTGTTACTAAGGCAGAAAGTAAAGGTTTAAAAAGAAAAAAGAAGACTCACTGAATAAGTAGATCGACCACACTGGTAGGGCTATGCAAGCCTATAACCTCTACCAGCCCAGAGCCAGGGAAAAACAAAAGGAGAAGATCACTTTGGACAGACCAGCAGCTTGACCATGCCCTGTGCTGCCACATAACACAGCCAAGAAACTGAGGTAAAGAACAAACAGGGGCGAGGAGTCAGTCCTGTGCAGCTACACTATACCCTACCACACCAAAGAAAGGAGTCTAGCATCCACAGTGCCAGGTCTGTCCAAGGAGTCACTTGTAGGCAGAAAAGGAGTCTAATAAAAGGACAACTACTCATTGTGGGAAGAGACTGAGATAGCTGTGAAGTCCAGCCCCAAGAGAAACCGAAAAAGGAGGCGTCAGAAAGTAAGCAAGAGAGAAGCATGAGGAAAAGGGAGTGAAGTTACCAGAGATCTCAGAAAGAAGAAAACTCAAAGACCTTGAGCAAAACAGAGACATTATTAATGACAGAAGGAAATTTGGCCTCCAGATCAGCTAAATGAATTCAGATATTGGGGCAGCTAGTAGCGCAGTGGAGAGAGTGCCAGGCCTGGACTCAGGAAGACCTGGATTCAAATGTGGCTGCAGATATCAACTAGCTGTGTGACCCTGGCTAAGTCACTTAACCCCAAATGCCTAGCCCTTACTATTTTTCTGTCTTGGAGTCAATAATTAATGACAATTCTAAGACAGAAGGTGAAAAGGGTTTTTTTGCATGTTTTTTTTTTTAATTCAGACATCTACGAATAAATAATGCAGGGCAAAAGAAAGTGAATCAATGCCTGTTAAGGCAGAGGCCCCTCAGGCTTTAGACGGAGAGCACAGAACCACAGTAGGATGCTCTGAATAGCTTAAAAGAGAAATACGAATTGTGAAAGTGAGGCAGAAATAATTGGCAGAATAGAAACACTTGAATCCATGGTGGTAAGCATCACCAAAGAAACAAAGGAAATAATTGAATGTGGGAATACACATACACAGAAGGTGACTGTAGAAGTCTAGGCATGAGAGGCTGAGGGTCTATAGGATAGACTCTATAAAAGGTGGCGATTGTGAGTGGAGTGAAGGGATATAATAAGAGATGCTGTGAGGATCTGACAAGAGACTGAATACAGGGTACAGGGTAAAGTCAGAGGATCCCTAGCTTATGAGCCTGGGTGACTGGAAGTGTGTTGGTGCCCTCAACAGTAAAAGGAAAGTCGAGGAGACAAGAGGGTTGTGGGGGAAGATGGTGAGGTCCATTTTAGATATGTTGGAGTTGAACTAACTAAGAGACCCTCAACTGGAAATATGCAAAAGGTAAAATTTGTCAATAGAACTTTTCCCACTAAGTGTCAGGACAATAAAAGACCGTTTGCCTTCCAACAGACGTATGAAAATATGAAAGAAGGTAGCTTCTTACCAGGGACAGCATCTAATTGTTTGGTGAGAGCAGACATAATGACATCATTCTCCACAATATATCCCATATCATCTAAATCATCTTTATCAAATGTTATTAGAGCTTCTGAGCAGGCATCCCAAACCTAGAAAAGTAATTGGAAAATGTTTATCAAGAAGCAGTAACACGGAGAAAATGCTGCCAATAAAAATTAAGTTTTGCTCTCTAAGCTGAAATGGTAAGTCTAGACCTTGCCTTAGTTCCACAGAAACTTATACCCACATGACATTTCCCAAAAGTCTTTCCTTAGTTAGGAAATATATAATGAGCCAGGAATTCCCTTGGGAAAGCTCTCCTTTGTAAGATTTAATCTGCACCATAGAAAAGTGCTAGAGTTGGAGTTGTATTCAAATTCTATTTCTAGCACTTTCTAAGCTATATAAAAACTGGCAAGTCATATTGCCTCTGTCTCAGTTTCCTCATAGGAAAAATAAGGATCCCATCTATAATACCTGCTTCCCAGTTTGGTTGTAAGGATTAAGTGAAACAATGTGTGTAAATCTTTGCAAATCTTAAAGCAGTGATTGTTATTATTAACAGAGATATAATTAATTTATAGCTAGCATTTATGTAATCCAGGAAGGAATCAAAACTAGTTTATGTTCCATTCTTTCTTCCATATACTAATACCATGAAAGACACATAGCCAGCTCACGGAGGCAGTGACTGAGGCACCTGCATCCGCCGAAAAGGTTTGTATCTCATGTTGCAGATGTGATCCCAGGCACCAAAACCTGGAAGAAAAAGGAGGATGTGAAGAACCGAGATGCTCAATCAATGACCAGGCCTCTTTCTCCTAGTGTGCCCCCTTTCCCTTCCTATTACCCAAAGACATTTTTGTCCTTTTTCTTCCATCTTTTCTTTCTTCCTTTAAAAAAAAAAACCAACAAAAAAATCTTAACCATCTGTCTTAGAATCAGGACTTTCTGTCTCCAGGCCTAGCTCTCTATCTATTGAGCCACCTGGCTTCCCCTCATCCTTTCCTGAACTAACAACTAGATGGAATGTTTTTTAATCAGTGTCCCTCCCACATCTCCAACCTCTGAAAAATAAAAACAAATCTTTTGGAGCTAGACCACCTGCCTTGTATTTTATGGAATAAACAAAAGCACTGAGGAAGAAAAACTCCTTTTGTTCACTTCTCCACTATTTCCTTCAAACTAGAAACTCTCTGGGCAAAGGCCATTTTGTTTGTGTTCCTTAGCATGTTGCCTGACCCACAGTGGAGGCTTAATGAATGTTTAGTGATTGTTTCCTTTGTGGCATGAGGTATATAATTGTGTGTGTTGCGACAGCCTTACATTTTCGAGTCTGAATGACAGACATTTTTTATTCATTTGATTTTGCTCACTATTTGGTTAGGTTAACATCTTTTGAGCATTTACCAGTATTACTGAGGAGACCTTCATTCCCAAATAGGAGAGTCTGGAGTAAATCATCATCTCCAAAAAAATCCCTCCTCCATTTGGACCTTATATAAATTACCCTCCACACTGATAAACACCTTTATCAAGCAAATATCTCTCTTTTTATGCCCTGCTTGACACTAATAATGAAAATTCTTGGTTCCACAAACTCCAAACAACTAAATTTACCTATGACCCAAGGGTCATCAGAAACACACAGGTAGACTATATATACCACATTTCGAGTGATGTATAATCAATGGCATACAATCATCAGTATTCCAGAAATGTATGATCAGAAAACTGGGCCAGGTAGGTAACGAGAAGGAGGACAAATGGACTCCCAAGTGTTGTACTGGTACACACAAAATGTAAAAAGGTTTACAGGAAGGCCCCTAAGGCACTGGATAGAACCTCTAGGGAGGATCTATGAAAGAACTGTTGGGCTGTTTGTACTGTGCAGCGAGGGAATGCCTAATGTGTGGTATCCCTACATATTCTTATATGTGCTTGGGCTGGCGTGCTCTCGCTCTCTCGTGCTCTCTCTCTACGCCTCCTCTCTCTCACACAGACACCAGAAACACACACACAGACACACACACACACAGTATGTGTGACCACTTAGTCCTCATAAAGGAACTGTGAAACAAGCTGTTACGGTAGGATTTTGCTAATGACACTGACATCATAATTAGTTCATAAACTTTTAGCACTTCCCATTCAGAATGAGCTAAATGTCCTAAAGAAGCAATAAAACCTATCTGATGATCCCAATTCAGTGCCAGGGTCCTGCAAGGTTGAGGTCACCAGGTCAAAGCATAAATAGCATCTGTACTCACTGCTAAGGAGAGTCGCTGAGCCAGGGGAAATGGAGCTGACTCTGTTGCTGTAAGTTTCTGGCAACTTCTCCAAAATTTTGTTTGAACCTGCTTCTAGTAATAGGATTTTCTTGTCATGAAAGTGAACACTGTGTCCTGAAAAAAGCCAACATTTTATTTCATTAGATTAAGATTAGTTAGATTAAGTTAAATTAAGATTAAGTTAAGATTAAGATAAATTAGATTAAGAACAATTATTTTCCTTTAAGACTAGACAAAAACCATTATTTCTAAGCTAGAGTCCTTCATGATGCAATGGTAAATATAAAAGTAATACCCCTGGAAGCAGTTAGGTGGCTCAGTGGATTGAGAGCCAGGCTCAGAGAAGAGGTTCAAAACTGACCTCAGACACTTCCCAGCTGTGTGACCCTGGGCAAGTCACTTGACCCCCATTGCCTAGCCCTTACCACTCTTCTGCCTTGGAGCCCAATACACAGTATTGTCTTCAAGATGGAAGGTAAGGGTTTAAAAAAAAAAAAGTAATATCCCTGCACTATCCCAGGCTATAATGGGCATTTACATTTCAATACATGAACCACCCTTCCCACAACTGTAAGGAACCCTCCAAGGCAATAAATTCCTTTTTTTTTTTTTTTTTTTTTGGTCTTCAAAGAAGGGAACAATAGGAAATTCCATCTAGCAAATGGAATGTATTTGAGATACCAAATACTACTGCAGGTCCTCTGAGAATCTGCAGCACCTACAACCTTTTTGTATTTAAGAATGAAGTAAATAAGTAGTATTCCGTATTTGATTCAAGGATCAGATATAGAGGAAATAAGAGCTGAAATCTGAGAAAAGGAGAGAGAACAAATCAAGACTGTAAGGGATCAGGGGCAGCTGGGTAGCTCAGTGGATTGAGAGCCAGGCCTAGAGATGGGAGGTCCTAGGTTCAAATCTGGCCTCAGATACCTCCTAGCTGTGTGACCCTGGGCAAGTCACCTGACCCCCATTGCCTAGGTCTTACCACTCTTCTGTCTTGGAGCCAATACACATTATTGACTCCAGGACGGAAGGTAAGGGTTTAAAAAAAAAAAAAAGACTGTAAGGGATCAAGGTATGTGAAAGGTACATTAAGGAAAATGCAAACTTGTTCATCTTGGAAGATGTATATAAAGTGAGGTAAGAAAGGAACACATTAGGATCAGCTAGGTGGTGCAGTAGATAAAATGTCAGGCCTGGAGTTGGGTTTAAGTCTGTACTCCAACACTTCTAAGATGTGTGACCCTGGGCAAGTCACTTGCCTAGCCATTGTCCTTCTCAGAGTTGTCACTGAGACAGAAAGTAAGAGTTTGCATATATATTGGGGGAAGTTTTCAAGCTAGGAGTACTCAACATTGATGAAAATCACAAGTCTGACCAAAAAGCCTGAATGTAACATTGTGAAGCCACTAATAGGCACCTTTCCATTCTGCAGGTAAATAAGCTCACCCATGTCCTGAGAGGAATGTCTTTTAATGTTTCCATAGGGTTGACTTCCCTATCTGCAAACAGACCCTTCTCTAGTAAAGAAGGCTTAAGACAGCCTACCTCCAGGCTCCTTTCCTTACAACTTCTCTCATTGTATTATCTATGTATTATCTACTGACCAGTTACCTTATTCTAAAAGGATATTGGGAGATAAAGACATTATGTGTCTCAGAGTAAAAGCAACCACTTGTTACAAGCATTTCCCAAACTGTGCATGAAACAATGTGAACAGGAGTTCAATGAAAAATTTTTAGTGCTAGCTCTATTTTCCTCTAAAATACTAAGCACTTCTGGGGGGCAGCTGGGTAGCTCAGTGGACTGAGAGCCAGGAGGTCCTAGGTTCAAATCTGGCCTTAAGACACTTCCCAGCTGTGTGACCCTGGGCAAGTCACTTGACCCCCATTGCCTACCCTTACCACTCTTCTGCCTTGGAGCCAATACACGGTATTTACTCCAAGATGAAAGGTAAGGGTTTAAAAAAAAGAAAAAGAAAAAAAAAGAGTAATTCTGCAAGCCAGAATTTAGGAGTTC
Organism: Gracilinanus agilis; assembly: GCF_016433145.1. Classification (NCBI taxonomy): domain Eukaryota; kingdom Metazoa; phylum Chordata; class Mammalia; order Didelphimorphia; family Didelphidae; genus Gracilinanus; species Gracilinanus agilis. Next base: position 479,734,060 of record NC_058131.1, on the reverse strand, counting down.
TGCCCAAATTACTGGGAGAAGCACTTCAATACAGAAACATATTAATAGCTAATATTTACATAGTGCTTACTATGGGCCAAGCATTGTGCTAGCCACTTTACAATTATTATCTCATTTGATCCTCACAACCCTGGAAGGTAGGTATCACCATTTTACAGAAGGAGAACAGAGACAAAAAGAAGTTAAGTGACTTGTCCAGAGTCACACAGTTTGCATCTGAATTTGAACTCTAGTCTTCCAGACTCCAGCACCAGGATATACTAGACCTCATGATCACCTTCAACTCATTTTTACTCATTCCATAATATCCTTCTCATGGATCTCCAAGCCTAAAGTCTTGTCCTATTTTAATCCACAGTCTTTCCAGTTGCCCAAGTGATTTGCAGAAACTGATCAGACCATTCACATACACTCAGTCAATAAACTACAGTGGCTCCTTATTTCCTATAACATATATTCTCTATGGGGCAGGCAGATAAGTAGTCCGGGGAATAGAAGACTAGGCCTCGAGTTGGGAGGATCTATGTTCAAATATGGCCTCAGATGATCCTGGGCAAGTCATTTAACCTTGTTTGCCTCAGTTTCCTCATCTATAAAATGAGCTGGAAAAGGAAATGGCAAACCACTCCAGTATCTTTGCCAAAGAAAACCCAATAAAGAGTTGGACATGATTGAACAACAAAAATGGTCTGGCATTTAAAGTTCTTCACAATTCAGTCCCTTGCCGTTCAGTATCCTTCTAGATTACTCCCTTGCACACACTCCATGTTTCAGCCATATGGGCATACTTGCTATATATTCCGTACACAATTTCCATGTTCCATCTCCTCTCTGTGTCTTTATGCTGGCTGTCTTGCCAGCTGAGAGGCTCTTCCTTCTCACCTCTACCTCTTAGAATCCCTAGCTTCCTTCAAGACTCAGCTCCAAAGTCACTGCCTGCAGGACTCCTTTCCAGTGCCCCCATCTACTAATCCATTCCCCTCTAAAGTTATCTTCCAGCTACTCTGGGTAAACCTTGTGTGCATGTATATACACACAATCTTTTTAATGTACATGTCTCTCTCATTAGAATAGTAAACTCCCTGCAGGTGGGGAATGTGTTTCTTTGTATCCCCAGCACAGGGGATGCTTTCAACACTTTATAATTGCTTGCCGATTGGCTGATTAATTAGATGCATAATAAATGTTTGTTAAATTTACTGTATGCCCTTTTCCCAAAGGAATCTGAAATTCATTAGTGGAATGTGAAATCCATCTATAACCAAGGTGATGAGTGTCAGAAATGAAGAGATAATAAAAAAGAGTAACAATGATCACTGAGTTAGAGCTGGAAGGGATCTTAGAAATCATTTTATCCAATCTCATTTTACAGATGAGGAAATTGAGCCCCACAGAGGTTCAGTGACTTGCAAAGGTAGCAAGTGGCAAGGTCATTATTCAAATCCAGATGTTCTCCAGCATATGCTGTGTACCATGTTGGAGATTGTCTAGTCCAATTTCTTCATTTTTTTTAAACCCTTACCTTCCATCTTAGAATCAATACTGTGTATTGGTTCCAAGGCAGAAGAGTGGTAAGGGTAGGCAATGAGGGTTAAATGACTTGCCCAGGGTCACAGAGCCAGGAACTGTCTCAGACCAGATTTGAACCTAGGACCTCCCATCGCTAGACCTGGCTCTCAATCCACTGAGTCACCCAGTTGCCCCTAATTTCTTCATTTTAGATATAAGAAATAGGCCCAGAAAGAGGCCTTTTTTCCAGCTTTCCCAAAATCACATGGTGGAGAGGGGGAGGGGTGCAGCTCTGCCTGAGTCTCTCTGCCTTTCTAGTAACAAACTCTGGTGAGGGAGGGTGGCTGTGGGCCCATAGAGAGTGCTCTTTGTGCCATCTTTGGCACACATATCATAGGTTCACCATCACTGTACTATATTAATCTAAAGCATCAGTGTCAAAGCTAAAAAAAACTGTTATTAAGTTAGGTGTTGAAAAAATCTTCTCTAGAAGAACCATTGCCTAGTTCTTACCATTCTTCTGCCTTGGAAGCAAACACATTAATGATTCTAAGACTGAAGATAAATGTTTTTTAAATAACAAAAATAAATAACACATGATCCTATGATCCACAGGTTCAACAGAGCTGTTTTCACTGTTTCAGTGGACACCTTTTGGAAACTCTCCACTGGCAACTTTCTCCAAACTGGGGATTTCAACTTGTTTCCTCAAAATTTGCTATAAATACTGAATCAGAGCTAAAAGACTAACTTAAAACAAAGCATTTTTATTTGTGATGATAAAAATGTGTAACAATAATGTTACTGAAACATTTACCTTAAATCAATATATATTTATTAAGCACCTACTATGTGCCAGGTGGTATACTAGGTACTAAAGAGTATTAAAAAATGAAACCATTTCAAATTGGTTAGACTTTCTTAGTAGAAGCCTTTTAATTCCAGCTGAATGTAACTTATAAGCACCTTGGATAAAAGAGCAAATAGGGGAACTTAAGACCATATATGTAGGGCCAAGGTGTCCCTCAGGGTCATCTTTTGGGCTTTCTTTTCTTCTCCCTCTATGCTATTTCACATGATGATTTCATCTGCTCCCATGGATTTAATTACTATCTATATTCTGATGATTCTTACATCTACCTTTCCAGCCCCAATCTCTTCACTAACCTTTAAATATGCACCTCAAACTATTCAGATATCTCAAATTGGATGGCCAGTAGACATCTTAAATTCATTATGTTCACTACAGAATTCATTATTTCCACCCCACCCCACCAAACCCTTCCTGACTCCTATCTTCTCTATTACTGCAGAAGACAACTCATCCTCCCAATCCTTTAAGAATCAGTCATCTTGGACTCCTTACTATCTCTCACTCTCCCATATCCAATCTGTTGCCAATGTTTGTCCATTTCACCATTGCATCATCTCTCGAATACACTTCCTTCTTTCCTCTGGCCACCACTCTGGTAGAGGCCCTCATCTCCTTTCCCATCTTCTGGATTAGTATAACACTGTGCAGGGAGCTCTGTCTGTCTCAAGTTTCTTTTCCTCATGAATACCATTCTCCATTCTCCTAAAGGGATTTTCCTAAAGTGCAGGTCCAACTGTCACCCCTTCTACTCAGTAACTTCCAGTGGCTCCCTGTTGCGTTCAAGACCAAATACAAAATACATTGTTTGGCATTCAAAGACCTTTATAACCTAGCCCCCGTATACCTTTCCAGTCTTCTTACACCTTATTCCCCAATATGTTCTCTTCTATCCGATGAAACTTGCTTCTTGACTGTTCCATGAGGATCTGGGCATTTTCTCTGGTTGTCTCCCATACCTGGAATGCTCTCCTCCTCTCCCTTTTAATCCCAACCAAAATCCCATCTTTTACAGGAAGCCTTATCCCAACCCCTCTTAATTCTAGTGGCTTCCCTGTTAATTATTTCCAATTGGTCTTGTATGTAGCTTGTTTGTATAGCTTTGTCTGCATGTTACCTCACTCCTTGTGGACAAGAACTATCTTTACCACCTTCTGTATCTTCAGCCCTTAGCACATTGCAGGCTCCTAATAAATGTTTATTGACTGATTGGAAACCTATAATGGTATAGTGGAAAGCATGCTTGATTTTAAATCAGAGGTCCTGTGTTCAAACTGCAACTCTGACATTGAACTTAATGTGTGAACATGAATAAGTAAGTTCTGTGCCTGAATTTTCTAATTTATAAAAGAGAATAAAAAAATACTAACCAACCAATGGCCACTATGGCCTGTTCCAGCTCTAAATAAATGAGTTTTATGATTCTCTGAAAAAGAATGCATTCCCAAGAAATGCATGAATGTTACTCTGCAATGCACACAGTAGGGGCAGTGTGATCCTGTGGAAGAACAGAGATTGGGAGTCTGGAAAGCTGGGTTTGAGACCCTTCTCAAGAAATATTAAGTCTCTTGGACAAATCACACTTCACCTCTCTGAACCTTAATTTCCTAATCTGCAAAATGGGGCAAAAGAGGCAAAGGGCTAAAGCTGACTCTGACACTCATAAGTCTGGGCAATCTGCTGGGCCTCAGTTTTCTAATCTATAAAATGGGAGTGATAAGTATTGTACTACCTGCTTCGCTGAGTTAATTGCGAGGCTTAAATGAGACAACATAAAATTTTTAAAAATGCTTCAAAAACTGTTTCTCCGAGCATCCAAATGAAAGGCATTAAGGGATCCTCTCTCGATTCCCCAGTCTCGAGCTCTCCTCGCCCTGGGCTGCAATTACCCTCCACCCCGGGGGTGTCTTACCCAAGGCACAGGCCATGGCAGTCCCGACCATGCCCCCGCCAGCCACCACCACATCATAGACGGCCTGTCCCGGTCCTACCGAGCAGCTTAACCGTCTCAGGCCCGGCAGCCGCGGGCCTCCCAGAGTCGTTCCAGTGACAGCTAGAACACGAGTGAGCCGGACACAAGTAGCCATTGCTGGGGCTGCAGCAACTGGCCACTCCCCGTCCAGCGTCCCAGAATGCTTCCGGGGCGCCACCCACCAATCCCTAAGCTCTTTTCCGAAATTTAGCTCGTCAACATCTGCAACAGAAAGAAGAGGGGAAAAGGGAGTAGTGTAGCTTCTGCTCGGCCAATCAGAAGGCAGTTCTCATAATGTTCATTGGATGATACTAGGGTAACTAGTCAGACAGTGAAGGGAATTGGTTCTGAGGGTCTTGGCCAATGGGTTTTCACATCAAGCGGAGGGGGTAGGGCCAGACTCTGGCGCAACAGCCAAGGTGAGCGGCGCTTCGGTCTCTGTTGCTGCTGCAACCTCGTCTAGAAAGATGACGGTGGGGAGATTTGCTGCAGCCGGAGAATGCGGAGAACTAGGCAGCCAGGTGAGGAAGAAAAGCAGAGGGAGGAAGGAAGCATCATTGTCTCCTGGAATTGGACCCTTGTGGAGAAGGAGACCAGCCTCGTCGTTGCCATGGAGATCTGTGGGCGGGGCGGCCAGATGAGAAGGGGCGGGGCCTGATGGGGTGGAGGGTGGTGTATAAATAGATGGAGTTTGATTCATTTCGTAGATTGGCACAGCTAGTAGCACCATTAAACTGATTAAATTTCTTTTTTTTAATTAATTTCTTTAAAAATTGAAAATTATACTTTTTTCTCCCACTTCCTCCTCTCTCCCCTCTGAAGGGGATTTTTAAAAATATAGGATAGCCTTCTGTGAGGGAGAGGAATGCTGGTGAGAAATTATGGCGATGCTAAAAAAAATCCTAAAAACTCATCTTAAAAAACAACCTGGTAATTAGAGAAGCAGAAACATCCCTCTGCCCCCTTCATTTTACAGAAAAGACAAATAAGGCCCATGGAGGGGAATTGCAGGTCAGGGGAAGTATTCTGCTTATCAGGGGGCAGCGTTGGGGCTTGAAGAAGCCAGGTTTTCTAACTTATGGACTCATCCAGACCAGTCCAGTCCAACAAGTATTTTAATAATAAATGCTGTGGGAGAGAGCTTGTGCTAAGTTTTTTTTTAAATTAAGTTTATTTAATTTAAAATATTTTTCCATGGTTACATGATTCATGTTCTTTCCCTTTGTGCTAAGTTATGAAAATACAAAAACAAAAGGTAAAACAGTCTCTGCCCTCAAAAAGACTATATTCTGGGGGAAGGAATATGGTCAGGTGCATTTTCCATTGTTATTCCTGCTTCTAATCTTTTACAAGAAGACAACCCAGAGGTTGGTAGAGGAGGGATGTCTTGAAAGAACATTGCTTTTAAAATCATGATTTGGAGCCAAATATTCTTCTTTGTTTGGGGGGAAATAGAGGCAGTCAGATGGCATGGTGAATAGAGTACTCCATTTGGAGTCAAGAAGATCTGAGTTCAAATCCATACTCAAGTGCTTACTAATTGTATGACCCTGAGCAAGTCACTACTCTGCCTCAGTTTCCTTATCTATAAAATAAATTTAAGGTTAATTAATAGCATCTATCTTCTAGAATTGTTGTGAGGATAAACTGAAATAATATTTATACTTTCCAAACCTGAAAGCACTATATAAATGCTGGTTATTTAATAGCTATTATTAAATAGCTAGCAAAAGAACAGCAGGCATGTAAAACAGAAGGTCAGTGCCAAGGGCATGACCCTAATTGGAAGGTAGGCTGGTATGATGGAAAAAACCCAGAGAACCAGATGCTAGAAGAGCCAACCCAGTTGCTAATTAACCTTGTGATGGTGGACCACTACACCTGTTTGGAGTCTCTGACAATTGAAGGGCTTGCAGGATATTTACAGTGAAGAAAGATTAGACTTATTCAACTTGAGTAGCCATCAGACAACGAAGGAAAAAATTTTAAGACAAATTTAGGCCCAGAATAAAGAAAAACTTTAACATTTAGATTTGTCCAAAGGTGCACTGGGCTATCTTGGGAGACCATGGAGAAGTGTTTAAGCAGAGGAGAATGTTAAAAATAGAATTCTTGTTCAGGTACAGGTAGGACCAGATGATTTTTGAGATTCCCTCTAACTCAGAGGGTCTGTGATTCTTCAGATAAGAAAAACATGGGCTAGAAGTCAGAAGACCTGGATTCAAATCCTTAAGGCACTTACAAGTGATGAAACAATGACCAAGTCTTTTTAACCTCGCAAAGCCTCCATTTCCTTATTTTTAAAATGGGAATAATACTTTCTCTGCCTGTCTGGCAGGGTTGTTGTGGGGTGATTACTTTACAAACCTAAAATTGTCACATATGTTTTTTTTTCCCTAGTCTTTACCTTTCATATTAGAATCAATACTAAGTATTGGTTCCATGGCAAAAGAGTGGAAAGGGCTAGGCAGCCGGTGTTAAGTGACTTACCCAGGGTCACACAACTAGGAAGTATCGGAGACCAGATTTGAACCCAGGACCTTCATCATCAGACCTTGCTCTCTGAGTCTCCTAGTTGCCCCTCATATAAATGATGATTATTATTTGGATCAGATGATGATTTCCAAGGTCCATTCCAATTCCAGAAAGAGCATTAGAGTCATGAGAGACCAGGTTAGAATTTTACTTCTGACATTTATTAGCTGTATGGCCTGTGGGCCTTGGGTTCCTCATCAGTAAAATGGAAATAATAATACTTGTAGTACTTATTTCCTAAAGTGGTTCAGAAGATCAAATCAAATAAAGTACATACTTACATTGTAAGTGTTGTTTTTCAGTCATGTCTGACTCTTCATGACCCCTTTTGGAATCTTTTTGGAAAAAATATAGGAGTGGTATATTTCGTTCTTTAGTTCATTTTCCAAATGAGGAAACTGAGGCAAACAGGGTTAAATAACTTGCCTAGTGTCACATATATTAAGTGTTGGGGCCTAGATTTGAACTCACAGATGAGTCTTCCTGACTTTAGGCCTGGCACTCTTATCTACTGTGCCACCGATCTGCCTTATAAATTAAAGTGATATTCTATATACTGTATCAGTATCAGCTATTATGATAGAGAATTGGCAAGCCCTTTAGAAGTTTAGAGTAGCTTAGTTTGTTCCTTAAGGATGAATAAGTAAATTAGGTTAAGGGAATGAAGTGTGAAAAATGCCATCCAATTGATTTTAGAAAGAGATGGAAAGACCTACATGAACCGATGCAGAGTGAAATAAGCAGAACCAGAAAAACATTGTACACTGTAACAGCAATATTGTGGAACAATCAACTGTGATAGATTTAGCTATTATCAGCAATGCAATGATCCAGGCCAATTCTGAGGGATCTATGACAAAGAATGCTATCCATCTCCAGAGAAAGAACTATTGGAGTCAGAATGCACATGAAAGCATACAATATTTCAGCTGTTTATTTGGATTTATGTTTTAGGGCTGTAAGGGTTAAATTAGGAGTTTTGATGAAATAATACAGCAGCTTTTAATAATTTAAGTTTTAATGAGAATATAATAGACTTGTAAATTAATATTATCCCTTTAAGCAGAGAAAAGAAAACTTCTATTAGCTTTTAACAATTAACAATTTAGTTTAATTAAAATAGATAGTAAAAGAAGATAGTAAAGGAGAGAACTGTAGGAAAGAGGTAGAGAAAGAAAATTTCCTAATGTCTATATTATTTATCCTATAACAACCTATAATTACTACTTAAACTGCCTGTATCTACCTATAACTGCCTATAATTACGGCTAATAACAACCATCCCACAAAGTTCCAGCCCAATCAAAACTAACCCAATCAATGTTTAATCCAAGCCCAATTAGGTGTGTCAACGAAGACCAACTACCTTCCAAAAAGTTCAAGAAAGAAAAAAATACCTAACAGCCCAAACCAAAAGCCAAAAAGCCCTCTAAATGCTAAAGCCAAATGGCCCTCTTAGTAAGCTCAGGCCCACCTTTTATATTCTGGCAACTAAACGCCAACCACCAACCCAACACCCTCCCAGTAGCCAACTTCCCCGCAACTGCCAGCCCCTGACCAATAGACCAAATGCCCCTGGCCCCCTTCATCCCCTTCCTCTACCTCACTTCCTGTCTTAATGGTTCCTCCTGCCTGTCTCCATGGTTTCTACTTTCTGTCACTGTGGGCTGGTTGATCCCTACACATCTCTATGGTAAGAGGACCTCCAGGTCCCCTGTTAAATTAAAAAAGGAATCAAGAATGAAAATGAACAATATGGAAATACGTTTTGCATGATAATACATGTGTAACGCAAATAAACACCAGGAGGGGGAAAAGGAAGGAAGGGAGAGAGATAAGTTCAGTTATATAATTTGGGAAAACTTGTGTAGAAATGTGTTATTACATGTAATTGGTAAAAAAAAATATATTGAACTCTGAAAAAAATGCCATCCAAGGTTTATTCTCAGTCTAAAACTACTAAACTAAGATTTCACAATGCCTATGGCATTACATAAGTATAAGACCAAAGATTAAGGGCTAACTGGCCCCATAAAATTAACAGAGACAGGGCAGCTGGGTAGCTCAGTGGATTGAGAGTCAGGCCTAGAGATGGGAGGTCCTAGGTCCAAATCTGGCCTCAGACACTTCCCAGTTGTGTGACCCTGGGCAAGTCACTTGAACCACTCTTCTGCCTAGGAGCCAATACACAGAAGTTAAGGGTTTAAAAAAAAATAACAGAGACTTAAGATATATAAGCATATAAAGAACAACACTGTGGGCCTAGATCTGGGCATTAAAGTAGCTAGCTTTAAAGTAGCTGGAGAACATTCCAAGCCTGAATTAAAATTATGGTTTTGCCAGACAGTCATCTGTTTCTCCTTAGGTATTTTACCCCAGATCATCCTCAGACACAGAGACCGAGGAAGAACCACATGAGAATGGAATTGTCTTCCACAGGACTGGAAAACTGAAGGATTTCCTCCAAGAAGAGACTGAAACAGACTTGACTACTTCTGACTCAGACGACTGCTTTTATGAGATTTTGCAGGCACAGAAGAAAAAAAACAGACACTGCTCATTGAAACTAAACTCGGTAGATGAGGCAAAGCTGGACAAGGAGAGGGTTGAAGCCTCTAGAGAGGATGAAGATTTGGAGTATTTTTTCCAAGATAATAACAGAAGGAGACCACAGGCCCAGTTTTATCAGTCTTTTATGTAAGTTAAATAAGAGCCTCTCTTTAGAGTGGGGAGAGTAGTGTTGGGTAAAGTGAACCTCATCAAAACCTCATCATATAAGGGTCTCTTCCGAAAAAGCCTGCAGCTGGTCTGTGGTAGATCCTTCCCAACTCAGATTGGTCTGATCAGCCACAGTCAGACACACTGTAGTACATTGACCCTGACATAGTGATATCATCTTGGCCCTCTTCCAGTACAAAGTACAATAACCAACCAACTTGTATTTATTCATCTGCCAGTTCTTCATCATGTTTCCATTATACTTGTACTGCTTGTGTGTTTGCCTCCCAAAGTGAAGACTGGCACTTGTAGGTGACTAAAAACAAGATCCCATTCTGGTATGAAATTTGCTAAACAGAAATATGTCAATTCTCTACTAAAATCCATCTCACCTCCTCCTTATAAGCAGTTAAGTAGTACAGTAGATGGAGTGCTGGGTCTGGAGTCAAGAAGATCCGAGTTCAAATTTAGTCTAAAAAACCTACTAGCTGTTTTACCCTGAGCAAGTCATTGAACCTTTATTTCCTTTAAAAAAGAACATGGGGCGGGGCGTGGTGGGGGCAGCTGGGTAGTTCAGTGGATAGGGAGCCAGGCCTAGAGATGGGAGGTCCTGGGTTCAAATCTGGCCTCAGACACTTCCCAGCTGTGTGACCCTGGGCAAGTCACTTGACTCCCATTGCCCACCCTTACCACTCTTCTGCCTTGGAACCAATACCCAGAATTGGTAAGGGGTTTAAAAAAAAAAAAAGCAGCATGCATAGAGAATGGTAGCCATTAATTTTGTTCTGAGAGGAAACTGTGTACACTGAGACAGCCTGTATAACCCAGGAGAAGGAAGCAGAAGCTAAAAGCATAGGGATACTAAATAAAGGAAGAGTATCCTTTGTCCCTGAGGTAGAATGTAGAACCTAAGCCTTTAAGTTTGGTGAAAAGAGAATGGAGCCTTCCATGCTGGGTCTTCAGGGCTGCTGTCCCAAGGATAGAAAGAAACTAATTTCCCTCTATTTCAGATTCTAAAAACAGACTAGATAACTCTTGACTTCTCTTCCACAGCTCTGACAACCCAAAGTCCAGCTCCTTGAGTGACCTTACACAAGAAAGCCTGTATGGTCAAGCAAGGTGTCACTCGGCTTCTGGCCACTGTCCGCCACATAGGAGTACTCTGGCCTGGGTCTCCTCTGTTACTACCCCAGAGCCCTTTCAGATGACTGTGCGAGAATCACTCAAGAAATCCCGATGTCTGCCATCTTGTGCCTCATTTGAACAAAGAAAACAACAAGCAAAGAAGCAGAACCAAGAGGAAGCTGAGTGCCAGAAGAAATTCCAGGCTCAGCCAGTGCCTGCTCATGTCCATCTGCCCCTCTATCAGGAAATCATGGAACGGAACGAGGCCCGGAGACAAGCAGGAATCCAGAAAAGGAAAGAATTGCTCCTGTCTTCTCTTAAGCCCTTCAGCTTCCTGGAGAAGGAAGAGCAAAAAAAGGAAGCCATTCGACAGAAGGGCTCAGCAGCAATGATTCAATCAAAGTCTTCAAAGCAAAAAGTCACCAAAAAGATCCCCAAGTCGGTCTTGGAGCCAGCCCTGGGTGACAAGCTCAAAGGTAAAACAACCTATCTTCCAAGGGACCCTGCATTACCTCCTGAGTCCCAGTCTTTTGCCCTTTTCCCAAGTGTAAGGGTCTTAGGAATAGAACCTTAGAGCACTATAAGGATTCAGAGGACCTGAACATGTGCTCAGAGAAATGATAATAATAGACTTTACTTATTTATGATGTTGAAGCATCTTTGGCCTCCCAAGTCTCGGGGAACACAGACCTCTGAGCTTTCAGGGAATTTCAGCCCCTCTTTAAGACAAGTAGGACACCTCTTATAGTAAGCTTGATCATTTTATCTAGTCACCATGATGGATAGAAGGTTGGTTACTAGAAAGAGTTATGAAAAGCAAAGAAGACTCTCTCAGGAATAGGTTTTTATGGTAAATGGCATGCTCATTTAGCTAATTAAAAAAAAACTCACAAGGTATAGTGAAGGTCCTGAGAAGCAGTATATTTGGATATATAAAGAACTATATTAACAATACAGAAACATGAGTTCAAACCCTGATTCTACTCCTAACTCATATGGAAAAAGCCCAATGAAATTATATGTAAAATAATTTGAGTATTTTAGGTAGAATTGTCATTTTTATTATATTAGCTCAACCTACCCATGAGCAATTAACAGTTTTTCCAGTTGTTTATTGGGAGGGACTTTTTTTTTTTTTATAAATTTGATTCAGTCCTCTATGTAATTGAAAAATGTGGCCCTTATCAGAGAAATTTGCTATAAAATTCTTTCCCCCAGTTTGTTATTTCCCTTCTAATCTTGGTTGTATTGGTTTTGTTTGTACAAAAAAATTTTAAATATATAATCAGTATTATTCATTTCATAGCTTATAATGTTCTCTATCTCTTGTTTGGTCATAAATTCTTTTTTTATCTGTAGTTCTGAAGGTAAATTATTTCATGCTTCCATAATTTCCTTATAGTATCATCCTTTATGTCTAAATCATATACTCATTTTGATCTTACTTTGATATAGGGCAGGAGATATTTATCTATACCTACTTTCTTGCCATACTTTTTTCCAGTTTTCCTAGCAGTTTTTGTCAGATAATAAATACTTGTCCCAAAAGCCGGGGCCTTTGGGTTCATCGAACTCTAGATGACTGTGGTCATTTACAGCTGTATATTGTGTACTTCACCTATTCCACTGATTCCCCATTCTATTTCTTATCCGTTACCAGATTGTTTTAATGATTAGGTTTGGGATGGCCACCTTTTTTTTTCCCATTAATTCCCTAGACAGTCTTGACTTCTTGTTCTTTCATATGAATTTTATTATTTTTTTTCTATCCCTAAAAAATAATTTTGGTAGTTTGGTATGGCACTGAATAAATTAATTTGGTAGAACCGTCACTTTTATTATATTTTTGTGACTATTTTAGAAAGAAGATATTATGGGTAAACTCAAGGAAAATTTTTTTCCATTTGATGAATATTGGCCTTAATATGGAGTAGGGTAACTAATTTAGCTAAGGGCCAGGGAGTCCTGGGGGATTATTCATTATTATCAATATGTCTCTAAACATTTAATGTTTACACATAATTTGCACATAATGTGGTCATGGCAACTCCTGTCTTGTCTTTCCCTTAAAACTCTTTAATTTGCTTCTTCCCCCACAGAATCTGAACTGTGCAGGAAGCTCCGTATCCAGAGAAGGGCTGCTGACCTCCTGCAGACAGCTTCATCCCCCATCACTTCTAATAGATACACTGATCCAAAGTCACGAATATCCACTCGAACATGGCAAGAAAAACTCGGTTTCCTGCAGAGAGACTTTGCTTTCCAACCAAGGGTGAATCCCAGTGTCCCTGATTTTCAAGGTCTTTACTGGGCCTTCCAAAAAGAAGCTGCCCAAAAAAGGGAGACCCGAGAGGCAACACAGAACAAACCATTCCACCTGAGAACTGCTAATCTTCATCACTGTCAGAGGCCCAACAAGGAAGCAGCAGAACCAAAGGTGAAATTATAAGCACTTGGACAATGTTATGGAAACTGATATTACACCAGCAGTGATCTGGATTGAGTCATCTAGATAGACAAGAGGAACCTCCAAGAAAAGTTGTTGAATTATGTTGGCAAAGGGAGAGTCTGGAAAGGGCAGCAAAGAGCAAGTATTATGCCAACTCCTCCTTACGGCCTCTTAAGTTAGGGGACAAGGGAGAAGTTCTAACCAGTACTGGAAACAGCCAGGAATTTAATATCTTATAAAGAAGGCCAGTTTTTTTTAAGTGCTAGAAGATAGGAAAAGTGTAAAAAGAAATGGAGAATGAAGGGGAAAAGGCAACTAGGTCATACAATAGAAGGAGCACCAGCTAGAATCAAGAAATCTTGAATTCAAATCTGGCCTCAGACATTTCCTAGTTGTGTGACCCTAGGCAAGTCACTTAACCCCCATTGCCTAGCCCTTACTGCTCCTCTGTTTTGGAACCAATACATGGTATTGCTTCTAAGGTGGAAGGTAAGGTTTAAAAAATAAATTAAAAATAAAACATTTTTAAAAGAAAATCTCTTTTTGGGTCAGGTCGAGTATCTGAGGCCTGGTCCTTTTGGCATTTTTTATGGCCCTGTTGGACCTTTTGGTTTTTGTGTTGGAGACCTAATCTTGTGGCAGCCACTGTGCTTTTTTGTACTTTTAAGAAGCTTATTTTTGAGGATAGTTATGTGGCTCAGTGTATGGAGAGCCAAGCCTGGAGATGGGAGGACCTGGGTTCAATTCTGGCCTCAGACATTTCCTAGCTTTGTGATCCTGGGCAAGCCACTTAACCACCAGTGACCTGGCCCTTACTGCTCTTCTGCATTGGAACCCAGTACATGGTATTGATTCTAAGACAGAAAGTAAGGGTTTAAAAAAGAAAAAAGGGGGCAGCTGGGTATCTCAGTGCATTGAGAGCCAGGCCTGGAGACAGGAGGTCCTAGGTTCAAATCTGGCCTCAGACACTTCTCAGCTGTGTGACCCTGGGCAAGTCACTTGACCCCCATTGCCTACCCTTACCACTCTTCTGCCTTGGAGCCAATACACTGTATTGATCCCAAAACAGAAGGTAAGGGTTTAAAAAAAAATAAAAAAGAAAGAAGCCCAAGAATAGGGACTTAAGAAACAGTCACATTTAGCAGAAATAGGAAGTGGATGATAAATCCTTGAAAGAGATAGGAAAGAGGTGAGAAAGACAGAAAACCAGGATAATATCAAAGATGCCTAAGGAGGAGAGAAGACCCAAACAGATTTATAGGTTAGCAGGATTGCATGCTGAAACAAGGGAAAGAAGAATCAGGACTGAGAAAAATTTGTCAAATTTAGCAGTTAACACCATTATATCTTTACCAAGGATTAGAAATTAAATCAGAAATTTGAGGCTCTTGCTATCCTTACCTTGGTTCTGGTATCTGAGGCCTTTGTCCTTTAGGCTTTTAGCTTAGCATTTAAGACCCTTGTTGGAGAACACCACTTTAGAATATTTTTACTTCTTAGTTGAATCAACCTCGGAATGGACAGAGACAGATCTTGCACCATGTTCCATCACATTTGTCTCATCTCTTCTAGAATGCTTCACAGACATCCAGGGCTCCGTTACAAAGGAGCCGTTCTCTGAATGGCCTTGCCTCCCTCTCCCCTAACACCCTTCCAGTACATATCACAGATGCCACCAGGAAAAGGGAATCTGCTGTCAGGTGAGTGCTCAATCCTTTTGACATTTGCGTAAGTCAGTGTAATGTTCCAAGCTGTGTTAGAAGTAACCATTTATCCTGTGTGTCCAAACCCCATGACCCATGCTGCTGGGGTCCCCAGCCACAGATAGCAAGATGAAATTAGAGTGTTAGAATTGGTAGCGTTTTGCGATTCTTCATTCCTTGAGTGAAGGCGAGAATATATATATATATATTGTATATCATTCTTTTTTTTCCCTTTAAACCTTTACCTTCTGTCTGATTGGTTCTAAGACAAAAGAGTGGTAATGGCTAGGCAATGGGAGTTAAGTGTCTTGTCCAGGGTCACACAGCTAGGAAGTGTCTGAGATCAGATTTGAACCAGGATCTCCTCCCATCTCTGGACCTGACTCTCAATCCACTGAGCCACCCAGCTGCCCTGTACATTATATATTATTCTAACCTGGCAGCATCAGATTCTCACATCTTTGCTTCTGAGTCACATTTCTGGAAGAAAAATGCTTTGACTGTACTTGAGAAATTGATCAGTGATTTCAATGAGCCCGAGGTGTTCCTTGAAGTAAAAACCCATCTTTCAGCTCTAGGCATTTCCTCTTGCTGTATCCTCTATCTGAAACGCTTTTCCTTATCAACTCTGCCTGACTTCCCTGACATCCAGTCCCAATTGTTATTAATAGAAGTCTCTTCTTTTACAGGAAGCCTGTCCCAGCCCTTCTTATTTCTAATGGCTTCCCTCTGTTAATTTCATCCTATTTATCCCATATAGCTTGTTTTGTATGTATTTCCATGTTGCCTTTCGGTTAGATTGTAATCTTCTTGAAGGCACATAAATGGTTCTTAGCACAGTGCTTGGCACATAGTATGTACTTAATAAATGTTTATTGATTGATTAATGTGAAGGTGAACACAACTGGGCATTCATCTAGGAAGTGTCTGAGACAAGTAGGTTGTGCAATAGATAGTAAATTGGGCCTGGCATTAGGAAGATATGAGTTCAAATTCTGCCTCAGACACTTACTAGCTATATAATACTGGGCAGGTCCCATAACCTCTGTGGATAGAGAGCCAGGCCTGGTGATGGAAGGACCTGGGTTCAAAATCTGGCCTTAGACACTTCTAGCTATGTGGCCCTGAGCAAGTCACTTAACCCCCATTGCCTGGCCTTTACTGCTTTTTTGCCTCAGAACCAATACTTAGTATTAATTCTAAGACAGAAAGTTAAGGGTGTTTTGGTTTTCTTTTAAAGGAACATTAGGAATAATAATAACACCTACCTTTTAAGTTGTCATGAGGATCAAATAAGAAATTCGTAAAGCATTTTGCAAACCTTAAAGTGCTATATAAATACTAGCCATTATTATTGGTGGTGGTATTATTCTGAACACTGTCTAGGAAAAGTGGCAGAGCTTGATGAAGCTGGGTATGTGCCAAGTCCAAGAGGAAGCCTTTCTGAAGGACCTTTGTTGACCCTATTCTTCTTCCTGTGGTTTGAAGATCATGGCATTGAGAGCCTCTGAGTTGTATTTCTACCCTCACTCTCCTGCTCTCCCTTGTTTAGGCTTTGAGCCTTTCCATGTGAGTTAAAATGTGCCATAGTGAAAGATTTCCTGCTTTGTGCATTACTGCCCATCTGATCATTTTGTGATAATCTCTGTACTATAAATCCTTGTCAAGAATGACTCACAGCAGCATGAAGATATTTGAAGCTTATATGACAACATCAGTTACAGAAGATGAAACTTGATGTGAACATCCAATCTGTGTCAACATTAAATTCCTAATACTCATTGACATCAGTGCTAAGACTAACAGAGGAGGAGAGCAAAAATATGTTGGAAAATTTGGCTTGGAATTAAGGAATGAAAGAGCACTGCTAAGAAGCTCGTACCTATATGTCATGAATACTTTGTCTACAAAGGGATTTGGAAGGTGATAGACGTGAACGAATGGGAAAATACTTATTAAGTGCTTACTGTATACCAACAAAAAATGATACTGAATAAGTTGTGGTATATGATTGTGATGAAATACTGTTGTGCTGTAAGAAATAACAAGCAGTGCTTTCAGAAAAAGCTGGGAAGACTTACATGAACTGATGAAAAGTGAAGTGAGCAGAACCAGGAGAACTTTCTTCACAGTAACAGCAATATTGATTGTATGATGATCAACTGTGAATGACTTTGCTATTCTCAGCAATATGAAAATCCAGGACAGTTAAGAACTGATGGAATGTAAATGCACACCAAAGCTTTTTTCTTTTTTCTTTTTAAATTTTTCTTCTTTTTTTTTAATCTGTGTTTTCTTCCGCATGATAAACATGGAAATGTGTTTTTCATGAATACATATATATAACCTTTTTTTTTTTTTTTTTAAACCTTACCTTCCGTCTTGGAGTCAATACTGTGTATTGGCTCCAAGGCAGAAGAGTGGTAAGGATAGGCAATGGGGATTAAGTGACTTGCCCAGGGTCACACAGCTGGGATGTGTCTGAGGCCAGATTTGAACCTAGGACCTCCCATCTCTAGGCCTGACTCTCAATCCACTGAGCTACCCAGCTGCCTTCTATATATATAACCTTTAACAAATTGTCTTCTCAATGAAAGGGAAGTGAGGGAGAGTGGGAAAGAATTTGGAATTCAATGTTGTAAAAAATTGAAGGTTAAAAATTGTTTTTACATATGGTTAGAAAAAATTCTTATTCTGAAAAGGAAAGACAAAATATAGAGGAGTTCTGGCCAGGAAGGGATGTTTTGATTTAGAAAGTCACAGGGATGGTGAGTGGAACCTTAGCATTCACATATATTTGTTTGCATGTTTTCTTCTCCATTAGATTATAAGTTCCTTGAAAGAAGAGACTATCTTTTCCTTCTTTATGTATCCCCAGTACTTAACACATTGTCTGACACATTGTAGATGTTTAATAAATGATAAATGATTGGTCAGGGCAAAGGTGAGTACCACTTAGGTAAGAATTCTGGTGATACTCTATAGCAGTGATGGCAAACCTTTTAGAGATGGAGTTCTGAGTCCTGTCCCCACCCTACCCACCCTGATCAAGTGCAGTACCCCTTCACCACCCCCCACCGAGTGCCAGGCGGCCCCGACTCCCCCCTTACCCCACACAGAGGAGGGAGAAAACGCTCCCATTGGGCAGCTGGGCAGAGGGGCAGGTGAAGTGAGGAATGGCCTCAGTGAGTGTAGGGAGGGGGAGGGGAGTGGTCCGAGCTCTCTGCTCCTCTCCAGCTCTGCTGCCTGTGAACTGCCCACCTTACCCACGATGCACCCCCTTTGGGCTGCTAGGCATAGAGGCAGGGCATGTGAAAAAATGGCATGGTGGAGAGGGGGAAGGGAGCAGCTCCGCCCTAGCCCCTCTGTCCCTCTGCCTTGTCCCTCCCTAATGGAACTGGGTGGGGGGGTAGTGTCCACAGAGAGTACTCTGTGTGCCATCTTTGACACCTGTGCCACAGGTTTGCCATCACATGCACTACAGCCATGAATCATGGAATACCGCAATAGCCAGATAATCAAAGCTGCAGCAACTTGAAGGTCACTAAGGTATAACTAGACTACAGCATATCATTACCAATGATGGTTTGAGCACAAGAAGTGATGTCAAAGTTATCAACAAGTAAATAGAATGGGATTACCATATGACAAACATAAAATAATGGATAGTCAACCTGAGTGCCACTTGCTATCTGTTTAAAAAAAATCTTTTTTTAAACCTTTACCTTCCGTCTTGGAGCCAGTAGTTTGTGTTGGCTGTAAGGCAGAAGAGTGGTAAGGGCTAGGCAATGGGGGTTAAGTGACTTGCCCAGGGTCACACAGTTAGGAAGTATCTGAGGTCAGATTTGAACCCAGGACCTCCCATTTCTAGGCCTGGCTCTCAATTCACTGAGCTACCCAGCTGCCCCCTTATCTGTATAATTTTAAAAGACCTAAACAAAGAACTTGAGTGTTGTTGAAGGGATGATATGCCTCTGCCCAGGGGAAAGCCTCATTTCTTTTTTCTCTAGGTGTATACATTTGCCTTTACAAGTCCTCATGAATTCAACCCTATTCTAATTCAACCCTATTCCATTCTAATATTTGTTTTTGTTATTTATTTATATTATTTTTAATACCCTTACCTTCTGTCTTAGAATCAGTACTAAGTATCAGTTCCAAGGCAGAAGTTGTGGTAAAGTCTGGGTAATAAGGATTAAGTGACTTGCCGAAGGCCACACAGCTAGGAAATGTCTGAGGTCAGATTTGAACCCAGGACTTCCCATCTCAAGGCATGGCTCTCTATCTACTGAGCAACCCACTGCCCCACATTCTAATGTTTTGAAGATATACCTTTGCATTCAAGTTGGTAAGAAGTGTAAGGAATTAAATTCATGATTTGACTAAATATGTGAGAATTCTAAAATAATATGGTGGTTGCTGATTTAAAGTATTATAGCTCAAGTCAAAATGACTTTTAATAGCTTTTATTTACAAAGAGGTGGAAAGGGTGAAAGTAGAGAAGTAAAAAAAGAGGGTAGAGAAGATGTCTAGCCTATCACACTAAATATTTCTCCGGTGCTGTGCAGGGCTTGTTAACCCTCAACCCAGGACCTGGAGTTCCACCCACATGGCCTCCTCCAAGAGGAGAAGGCCTCTCTGGAACTTCTCTCCAGAAGCCAGGAAAGGAAGACCAACTACTCAGTCACCCAAGGTCCCAAGTCACCTCCAAGAGGCAGGTCACCAGCAGAAGCTCCAAGCCAAAGATTCAAGTTGAAACTCCCCAGTTGAAGACTTTCAGGACTTTTTATAGTTAGCTCTTGTCACTTCCCCTCTTCACAGGGGCCAATCACAGCTTCCAAATTGCCTAACACTGCTTAGGGATCAGTGGGATCCACCTCTCATCCTCTGAAGGTGCCAACCCTTATCATAGGATTCACAAGTTTCTGATTGATTGGGTTAAAAGGGTGGAGCTCTCCAAGTAAGGGACTGTGAACTCACTTAGAATTAAGTAGGGGTTAAGTAGGATGTTTTCCAGTTGTTTTTTTTTTTTGGTTGATTAAATTAAAAGTTGCTGATTGATAGACAAAGAAAGTTTGATTCACACTTCACAGAGGCTTGGTGGGAATCTGGATTTCCTCTTAAGTTTCTGCAGCCAAAGGTATTGCTTTAGTTTACTATTTTGATTAGAAATTCAATTAACTGACTCTGGTATATACCAGCTATGAGTCAGTGGATTTAATATATATCTTATACATAAATATTTAAGATATGTTACATCTTATTACTTATTACAAATGTCAGAGTTGGGTAAGTGTCTCTTCTCATAGGGGTCAAAGATCTAGACAAAAGCTGCATACATATATATGCATACATATATATATATATATATATATATATATATATATATATGAGAAGAAAGTTGCATTAAAGTTAAAACTGTCCTAAGACTTTGGGGATGTATATTCATATGTGTGTGTGTGTATATATATATATATATATATATATTCATATGTGTGTATATATATATGTATATATGTTAGTCTTCATCTCATTTTCTTTCTTGCTCTATTTAGATGCTCACTTGAAGAAAAGAAAGAAAAAGAGAATGAGAGTGCCCGCTGGTTAGAGCAACATAGGAAGAAATGTCGATCTATGTTTAAATCTGTGACCTCACGAGCAAAAGCCATGGATCCTCATAAAAGCTTGAAGGAGACATACAGAGCAAAACTGAAAGAGAACTGGTTAGTGTCTCCCCAAAAGCACCCAAATGTGTCTTGACAGTAATTGTCTCTACAACACTTAGCACAGTGCCTGTCATATAGTAGGCACTTAAATACTACTGTCTCTGGGAACTATGCAACATTTTTTTAAACCTTTACCATCTGTCTTAGTAACAGTCAGAAGAGAGGCAAAGGATAGGCAATGGGGGTTAAGTGTCTTGTCCAGCATCGCACAGCTAGGGAGTATGTGAGGCTAGATTTACACCCAGCCCCTCCAGACTCCTGGCCTGACACTCTATCCACTGGCCACCTAGCTGCCCCACAACAGTGTCTGGGGAAAAAAAAAAGGTATAATTAACAGGATGACTGGATATTTTATATAGCAATCTAGTAGTAGCAAAACATGAATTGTTTTGTTAAATGTTGACAAAAACTTATAGGAGATCATTCTCAATTGGAATTAATCTAGATTGAAAGAAAATGGGATGTTTTACAGAAATCTTGTTAATTTCAGGCTCAATGACCAAAAGAGAACAAAAGAGTATAAGGAAGAACTGGAGAAAATGAAGAGGAGAGTCCAAAATAGACCCTATCTCTTTGAACAAGTGACCCAGGTAGAGTTCGGGTTTGACAAAGAAAAGATTGCCATTTACTTAACTGTTGATTGGATATTCTTCTGTGAGAATGTTTTTAAGTGCTCCTCTAACATTTAAGTGTCAGTAGTTAAGTAATTAGCTTGCACCTATAAAAAGGAAAAAGGGGGGTTTTGTTTGGATTCAATATTTAAATGAGTGGTTGCCAAGAATTGAATAAATATCAATTCTAAAATGATTTTTTAGTAATTTATTTAGAAAATATAGGAGAGAGTGAAAGTAGAGAAATGAGAAGAGGGTAGAGTAAGAGGTCTAGCTTAACACACTAAGTAATTTGCTCCAGCCCCTGGCTCAACTCAGGTAGGGCTAATTAGTCCTCAGCTAAGGGCCGAATGAAGCAAAAGTTTCAGTCAGAAGCCTCTCTTGAAAGGAGAGTTCCTTCAGAGAAATCCAGGAAGAGTCAGGCTTTACACTCACCACATGTAGCTCTAAGAGAGAAATTTAAGAACAGTCTCACCAAACAGAGCTCCTCCAGGTCCAGTTCCAGGCTGAAGAAAAGAGCAGAACTCCAACTCCAAGAACAAAGCAGAACTGTCTCAAAGGAAGTTGTCACTCCCTTTTAAAGATGCTTCTTTTGCATCACTTCCTGTGCCTTCCTCCTAGTTTACGTGTCTAATCACAATATATACTTTGCTTAAGACTGTCCAGTGGGCAGTCAGTCAATTCTGATTCACTACCTCATACTTGCACATGTGGGTCACAGATTTCTCCCACTTGAGAATTAAGTGGCAGTGTTTACACTTTTAGTGATTAAATCTAAAAACCAACAGGGTAGGTTTAATCTCATTATCACACACCTCAGGAAGATGATGTGAGTCGAAGGCCTTACTGTCATTCAAAATATTGTATACCTTTCTATCTTGCATGCATCTTGGTAATGGCTTCTTTCACAGAGAAGTACAAAAAGACCTACTTTAAATAGTTTCTTCTCTACAGCTGTTTTTATTGCAGTCTAGGATTAACATTAATTAGCATCGGGGTCATTTAACTCATTCCCCAAGGGTATCCCCTCTCCATATATCTCTGAGACTATTCCATGATTAGGAATTTTACATGATCAGTTTAGGTGGCCTCAATTCCATAACCATCTTGTAGAATACTTTTCAGACGAGGCAATAACCATATTTAAGTTGTGGACTTATTTTGGGTGAGCCATGAATAGACAAGACAGGATCATTATACATACAGCCCACTCTGCTGGTCTTGATTTGTTCTGAGCAATTTTGGGGAAGCTAGAGTTCATCCCAGACACTCTTGGGAAATCTAGGAATGCTATAGATAAGCTATATTGAGGTTATTGAAGGCTAAATCTGGATCCACCCACACTCCTAGAGTTATGACCCCCATTGTTGCCAAGTGAAACCAGCTGGGTTTTCTCACTGGCCTATTTGGGATTGCTGGATCCTCAGCTGGCCTCATGTGCCCCACTGAGTATCTGATTGACTGTTACCTAGTGTAAAAGATAATCTAATTAAGCAACTTCAGTTTATTCATTGTTTTACAACTGTATATTCTCTACATGTTGCCTTATTAGGTAATCAGTATTTTAATGATAAATTACAATCATAATAGATTTAATAATAAGGAATAATTTAAATTAATTGATTAAGGAGTTGTATAGGAGAATACAACTGAATAATTGTAGTATGCTTAAAATTAATAATAGACTTTCTGGTAATAATAGAATTGCCAAGGGAAGTTTCTGCATGCCTTCAGTGTCTTCTAATATATCCAGGAGTGTCTGAGGCTTTTATCTCATTTGGTTCTGAGGCTACAGAATAGCCTTAACTATCCTCATTATTACCATATAGAGAACAGAGGAATATGAGACATGACAAGATCTAATCATTTTACTAAGAAAAACCTCAGACCTTCTTGTCAAGAATGTGTCTATTCTTGACGGGAGGATCTGACCTTCTTGTTAAAAAGAACCTCAAACCTTCTTGTCAAGAGGGACTGTGTCTTCAAAGTGAAAAAGCAGCCTTTTTGCCAAGAAAAACCCTTCACTTGGCAGAGCTTCTCTGAACTCAATTTGTATAATCTTGCTCAGGTATATGTATATATACCTCTCAGTTCAAGGCTCATTGTCTCAGGCTACTGGGAGTCTGTACACCACAAATTTATGTGAAATGTGCATTAACAATAAATTCTGTTTCACTCAGAAATTTTCTCCCAGCATTTTTCTTAACACCAGGAACATCCTATGAAACCTGGAGAAAGTATGGCCTCATGGCCTCTAGCCCTGACTTGTTTCACTAAAAAATTACTGAAAACGATTTCAGATTTCTTCACTAAATTAATTTTATTTTTCCAGCCAATTCAGTCTCAAACCTCATTGGAGCCCTTAAACTCCATTTCCCCAGGAAAGGTACGGACATCCCCAGTATGATTTTGTTCTTGACATATCAAGAAGTATTTTTTTCCTACAAAAGATCCATGTTTATTACCCAGGACAGCTAGTTATTAGAACACAAGGGGGAGAGAAAGGAGGGGGACATGAGTTACAATTATCTAATTGGTCACTACACAGATCTGTGCCAGGAAAGAGGCCGAGCGCAGATACCGAGACATATTACGGAAGGTTGGTTTAGATGAGGACTTTGTGAGGAAGAAAGGAGAAGATGCCATTGACTTGGAATGGAGTGAGGAAGACAAGGAAGGAGCTGATTCTCCCAGGTATCCATTTTCTAATCTTTCTTGAGATTGAACTGTTACCTTTTGGCCCAGGAAGTTGATGATTTTAGGATATAGGTGGAAAACTTCTACCTGATACTTCTTCAGTCACATTTTTTAATTAATAATCTACAATTGTCTAGCATCACTTCTGAGGATTTCAAAGACTCTTATCTCTGATGCTTCTGGTCTTTTTTTTTTTTTTTTTAAGTTCAGCTGTGAACTCCTTTAGGTTAAGTTCAGACCAATTAAAATCTGAAGCACAGGGGGGCAGCTGGGTAGCTCAGTGGATTGAGAGCCAGGCCTAGAGACAGGAGGTCCTAGGTTCAAATCCGGCCTCAGACACGTCCCAGCTGTGTGACCCTGGGCAAGTCACTTGACCCCCATTGCCTACCCTTACCAATCTTCCACCTATGGGTCAATACACAGGAGTTAAGGGTTTAAAATAAAATAAAAAAATAAAAAAAAGTCTGAAGCACATTAACCAGCTGACTACTGCTAAAAAGCATTAAATGGTTGCCTATAAGCCAGGCTCTGTGCAAAGGGCTGGAGATACTAAGAAAAAGAAAAGATAGTCCCCACTCTCAGGAAGCTTATGTTATTTTTTTAAATGCCCTATCTTCTGTCTTAGAATCAATACTGTGTATTGGCTTCAAGGAAGACATGCAGTAAGGGCTAGGGGAGGGGGTTTAAGTGACTTTCCCAGGGTCACATGGCTAGGAAGTATCTGAGGTCAGCTTTGAATCTGTGACCTCCCTTCTCTAAATCTGACTCTGAATCCATTGAGCCACTTCGCTGCCCCTGAGAAGCTTACATTCTAATAGGGAAGAAAGCATATATATAAATAGGTATGCGGGATATATGCCACAGAGGGGGAAGTAGTAGGAGCCAGGGCTCTGGGAAAGACCTTCTGCTGAAGGTAGAATCTGACTGGAGTATCAAAGCAAGCTGGGGATTTTAAGAGAGGGAAACAGAGAGAAGGCATTCCAGCGTGAAGGCCCAGGGAGGAGGAAGTGGAGGACTGTGTATAAGGAGCAGCAGTTAGACCAGTATGGCTGGACCTCAGAGTAAGAAGAGGAGGGAAAAGATTGGAAAGACAGGTTGGGAAGAGCTATAGCAAAAGAGAAGCTTACATCTGATCCTAAAGGTAATAGGGAGCCACTGCAGTTTATTGAGGGGGCTGTGTGTGTGTATGTGCCATGGTCAGTCCTACCATTTAAAAAATTACTTTGAAAGGGTAGATTTGAGTGGACAAGACTTGAAGCTACAAGGCAAGTTAGAAAGCAGTTTTAGAAGTCTAGGAGATGTGATGAAGGATAGTGTCTCTGCCTAAAGAGGAGAGGTCTGTTGTGGAGAAAGAAATGACAAGATTTGGCAACTGATTACGTAGGGTGAATGAAAGTGAGGAATTGAAAATGACACTAAGGCAACCCTCATGAGTGATTGGAAAAATGATGGTGTCATTGATACCAATAGGGAAATTCAGAAGAAATGTGGCATTGGGGGAAAAGATAATAAGCCCCACTTGGGGCACACTCAATTTGAGGTGACTAGGGGACATCCAGTCCAAGATGCCCAGTAGGCCGAGATGCCAGCCTCATCCCAAGAGGAAGACTAAGTGTGTACAGATCTGGGAGTCGTATGCAAAAAGATGATGGGAGGTGAAGAGGTCGCCAAGTGAATGGGTGTAGAGAAAGGGAGTTACTTTTTCATTTCTGATACATATTATTTTAGAAAGGAAACTCATTTGAACCAGTTTACTGTGTAGTTCAAGGAGGTACAAGATAAATTATCCACATAGAACCATCCAGATTAGTTGTCAGTTCCATTCCCCACAGGAGCTGGGGCAGCTAAAGCTCATCCTGAAGGAGGGCAGAGACTGGGTGTCTGTTGTTGTTGTTGTTGGGGTGGGGAGGTGAGGAGGGGCACAGATTGGTGTCAGACACTGGGGAGGCACTTAACAAATGCTTGTGTTTAAAACCCTTACCTTCTGTCTTAGAATCCATGAGTTCCAAGGCCAAAGAATGGTAAGGGTTAGGCAGTTGAGGTTAAGGGACTTGGCTGGGGTCACACAGCTAGGAAATGTCCACCTAACTGCCCCAACAAATGCTTGTTGATGGTTTAGTCTTCAAGCCCAATTTTTCATGATATACTAAGCTATAAAGTCCCCTCTTGATCTTTTTTCCATTTTTCACCTTGGGCACAGCTTTCTCTCACTCTTTCAAAATAAGTAACCTCTTAGACCCCACCACCACCACACCCCCCCTTAACTGCTGGCATTTATTCTGCAGCCTCCGTGAAGCCAGGGAACTCTCCAGCAGTAGCCCACAGCAAGATTCAGAAGAATCCTTAGAAGAAATGAAACATACTCCCTTGGAGGAAGATTTCATGGACCTGCCCTTGGAATCACCAGATGCTTTGAAACAACTTGTCTGATTGTTTTCCTCTTGTTACTGGAAAAAAAAAAGGCTAAGACGCAAGGTTGGGGTTTTGAGAGAGGATAGACTAAGAAGCAATGGAGACTTCCTGGAGAATTGTTTTACATGTGAGCCTGCGAGTTCATATTTAAACTCATACAGTTTTGGAGCACTATAGAAAGCACCCATTCTTACCCTCTTTTCAATACATGAATCTCTGCATTGTATTATCATGGATGACTTACTTCTTTTCCAGGACTTTGATCCATCTATCATCCCCCTTCTTTTGGCATCTTCAAACTTTTCTTCTCCACCGGATAGTCCCTTCTATCATCACACATTCTTAGATCTCCACCAGCCTAAACAAAAAACCCCAAACCCTTCTCCACTCCAACTCCCTTTCCAACTTTCTCCTCTTTTTCTAACTGCTTTAACTTATTAAAAGTCACAGTCTCAGAACTTTGGGAGGGATTGCAGTAATCTGTAGTAAATCTTCAAACTATACTTGGCAGGGAAAATCCCCACTACCAGCTCCAAAAGACGTGATCATCCAGCCTTCGTTTGAAGACTTCAGAGGGTCACCCACTACTTTTTGAAGCCCATCCTACTTTTGGACAGTTCTCATTGTAACGAAGTTTTTCCTTACCTCATACTCAAATATGCATCTTTCCTGATTCCATTTATTGCTCCCTAGTTTTGCTTTCTGGACCAAATAGAAAAAGTCTAATCTCCAAAATGACAGCTTTTTGGATATTTGAAAATAATTTTCTCCTGAGCCTGCTCTTCTCCAGGCTCTCAACATCTCTAGCTCCTTGAACCAGTCCTCATGTGGCAGAGGTTCAAGGCCTCTCACTGCTTTGGATGCTTTCTACCTTTCTCAAATGTGGGGTCTAGACCTGAGCACATTTTATCAGACCGTGGCCTGACGAGAGCAAAGTTCAGTGGAACTAGCATCATCTTATTCCTGGAAGCTAGGTTTCAAGGTCGATCCCTCCGCTTCCTTACTGTTTCCTCCTCCTTTAGTCCCTTCCAATCTGGTTTCTGTTCCCAGAACAGAAATTAAAAATTTATAATTGAGGGGGCAGCTGGGTGGCTCAGTGGATTGAGAGCCAGGCCTAGAGATGGGAGGTCCTAGGTTCAAATCCGGCCTCAGACACTTCCCAGCTGTGTGACCCTGGGCAAGTCACTTGACCCCCATTGCCCACCCTTACCACTCTTCTACCTAGGAGCCAATACACAGAAGTTAAGGGTTAAAAAAAAATTTATAATTGATAGCTCCATTAACCCCTTCTTAGTCCTCATCATTTTTTGCTGAATTTAATCAAATTCTCCTTGAACTCTGCAACATTTTATATTGTTAACATCTCTTTCTGCTTCTCTAAACCTTTTGCTTTTTTGATACTTTGACCTCCTGGTTTTCTTCCTACCTCACTAATCATGACTGTGTCTCCTTCCTCATGTATGTAGGTATTCCCCAAAGTTCTGTCTTCAGCACATATCTGTCTGTTATATATTCTCTCTTCACCAATTCACCTATTCCCATGGCTATAATTATTACTCTTATGGGGGGCAGCTGGATGGAGAGCCAAGCTTAGAGACAAGCAGTCCTAGGTTCAAATCTGGCCTCAGACACTTCCTAGCTGTGTGACTCTGGACAAGTCACTTAACTCCCATTGCCTAGCCCTTACCACTCTTCTGCCTTGGAACCAATGCCAAGTAAGGATTCTAAGAAGAAGGTAAGGGTTTTTAAAAAATTATTACTCTTATGAATGACTCTTAAAATTAGAGCTCCAGCTTCAACCTTTCTTCTGAGCTCCTGACCCATATCTATTGGGCATCTCTAATCTCCAATACTCCAATGTCATCTCATTAATATGCATGCTCTCTTCCTTAGGTGGCTCAGTGTATAGAGAACCAAGTCTGGAGATGGGAGCTCTTGGGTTCAAATCTGGCCTCAGATATGTCCTAACCTTGTGACCCTGGGCAAGTCACTTAACCCCCATTGCCTAGTTCTTGCCGTTCCTCTGCCTTAGAACCAATTCCAAGACAGAAGGTAAGGGTTAAAAAAAGCAAAAACAAGAAAACAAAGACATTTGCAGTTCATCTGTACTTGCCCTTCCTATTCGGAACACTGTCATCAATTTCCTCCCATGACTTCTCCGCGGAGGGTCTCCCCAATGCACTGCTGCGACGCGCTGGGGCAGCACCCAGGCCGGCCTATTCGTTATCCTTCCTTTTCACTCCATGAATTTCTTTAACATTGCCCTTTAGAATAGTCTCCCATATGGTCCCTCAGTCCAGTGGGTGCGTGCCAGCCCTGCTCTTCTCCCTTGCCCCTTGGGTCATCCTCCACGCCAGTTCTGGGGAGGCTTGTTCTGTGTTCCATTGACTGCTGCTATGCACAGTCGGACGAATGTGGGTATTAGAAGGACAGGCCTTTATTTCAGGGAGCAGCTGGAGCTCGTTAAAAATCACACATTTCCCAAAGGTAATAGTTATCTCCTCCTCCTTTTGGTCCGCTTTGGGCTAATCTCATCCATGTGCGGCATCTGCTCAGGCTGTATCCTGGACCTCCCCCTGCGTGATGGCACCCACCTGGCCTCTTCTCTGTCCCTCGGCCGGAGCACACCTTGTCCTCACCGCGTCCCTTTAGCCTCCCCTCCCTCCCAGACTCCCTCGTGTTTAACTGTCTGTTCGCTTTCTAGTTCTGTTGTATCTGTTGCTGTGTTCTGAGCCTGCCCCGTCGGAGCATAATCTCCTTGTGATTAGGGGCTGCTTCATCCTTGGCACTTCACATCCCCCCACCTGGTACAGTGGCACATAACAGGCGCTTAATAAACTCTGCTCTGAAATAAGTCATCCTTGGAGCCCTGGGCTTTTCCCGTGTGGTTAGCAGGCCAAACGCTTTCCTGCTTATAGATCTCCTAGAGAAGACAATCAGTGCACAGTCCTATGCAAACAGGAGCTGTTACAGCACCATCTTTAGGGGAAAAGTCCTTATTTTGGTCCTTGCTGGACCTCCGTGCTTTTGGTGAGTATACATCTCCCCGTTTTATCACTTGCTATAATAATTGGAAAATCATCACACGAGGTTCTCGCTGTTGCTGTCAAGAATCTTTTTCTTTTCACTTTAAGGATTTTCTTTTTTTATCCAATGACATAAAAAAATGTTAACATTCATTTTTTAAGTTTTTGAGTTCCAAATTCTCTCCCTCCTTTCATCCCCTCCCTCTCATCAAGAAGATAAGCAATTTGATAAAGGTTATACATGTGCTATAAGGCATGTTGGGAAATTCTGACATGTGCATGGGAGGGGCACACTGTTGGGGAAGCCACTAAAATGTTTTAATCTGCCGAATCAAGTATTTTGTTTTAGACAAGCATAGTGACATGGTGTGTAATTCTCTGCCTCTTTTGGTGAGTTGTGTAATGGCAAAGATAAGGTTGACCATGAAATATTGCTTATAAAAGCCACATAGATTCAATAAGGATGTCCTTGATGTACATTATTATTCTTATAGAAATTTTATATAGATTGGAAATGCATGTGGGCTGATAGTTGCTGCTGGTACCTTTTAATAGTAGTAAGGCCTGAGATTTTTCCCCTGCATGTTTTTGGTGTCTTTTCCCATCTTCAGATACTTTGAGAATGACTCTATTTCCTCAGAACTGTTGCATGCAGATGTCTTCTGTATATTCCTCCCTGGTAACAACTGGTTTTCCAACCTTTTCTTTGGTTCCACTTCCTCAATAAGCATATAATGTAACTTCAGATAGTGCTGGAATGTTAGAGCTCAATATGTAGTGGCTCCACTGACAGTGCAGAATTTGTTATAAAAATCTTGGATCTTGTCCAGCTTTTGCTTGGTGGTTATCCTCTTTCATCCTTAAATGCCCTTGAGATAACTTGGTTCATTTTCTTTTGACCTGTCTTTAAATTTATTTTCTTAAGTGTAGAGTACAAGAATCTTGGCTACGAGAGGAAATGAAGGAATATATATCCACTTTTTTCAGAAAATAAAGCTTAGATCAAAGTCAGAAGCCAAGAATAACAGCAAACTTGTTCCAAATGACTGAATGCAGTTAGTTATTAAATCCTTCATGCATGAGGTCAGGTTTGCATATTGCATGTTGACAGCACCATCAGTTTGTATACAGATAAGTTAGATTTCCATTCTGTTTGCTTCATTTAAACATGAAGTTTGGAAAACTGAATTTTAATAGTCTTTAGGTGGAAATTAAATACACCATATCACTCATATTTCTTACCATTCATTTTGGCAGGTATGACATAAACTGATTAAAAAATACAAAAACAAAAACCCAAGCCTCTGCAACTGTAAAACAAATTGAAACAGAAACTAGACATAGACCAACATTTTACGCCATACACCAAGATAAAATTAATCTAGAAATAAAGAGTGATTAGGAGAACACAGAAAAGTTTACTTGTCAAGACTTCTGGATAAGGGAAGAATTTATGACCAATAAATGATGAAAGAACATGATGAAAAATGAAATGGATAATTTTGGTTACATTAAATTAAAAAGACTTTGTATAGGGGGCGGCTGGATAGCTCAGTGGATTGAGAGTCAGGCCTAGAGATGGGAGATCCTAGTTTCAAATCTGGCCTCAGACACTTCCCAGCTGGGTGACCCTGGGCAAGTCACTTGACCCCCATTGCCCACCCTTACCACTCTTCCACCTAGGAGCCAATACACAGAAGTTAAGGGTTTAAAAAAAAATTAATTAAAAAAAAGGCTTTGTACAAAGAAAATCAATGCAACCAATATTAGAAGTGAAAAACAAATTGGGGGGAAAATTTATAGCAAGTGTCTCTGGCAAAGGCCTCATTTCTCAAATATATAGAGAATTGAGTCAAATTTATAAGGATACAAAGCATTCCCTAATCAACAAGTGGTCAAAGGCAGTTCTCAGAGGAAGAAATGAAAACCAGTCATATTAAAAAATCACTATTGATTAAAGAAATGCAAATTAAAACAACTCTTGAGGTACCTCTTCACACCTACCAGATTGGCTAACATAATGAAAAAGGAAAATGATCAATGTTGGAGAGGATGTGGAAAAATTAGGACACTAATACACTGTTGGTGTAACTGCAAACTCATATAAATATTCTGGAAAGCAATATGGAACTATGCCCAAAAGGCCATAAAACTATGCATATCCTTTGACCCAGCAATATCACTACTGAGTCTGTATCCCAAAGAAATCAGAGATAGGGGAAAAGGATCTATTTGCATAAAAATATTTTTAGCAGCTCTTTTCGTAGTGGCAAAGAATTGGAAACTGAGATTGTTCATCAGCTGGAGAATGGAAGAAACTGGTATATGGGTGTAATGGGAAAACTATTTTGCTGTAAGAAATGAGGAACGTGAATGGTCCAGAAAAACTTGGACAGACTTACATAAATTGGTACAAACCCAAAGTGAGCAAAACTAGAACAATGCATATAGTAACAGAAATATTATACAATTGTCAACTGACGACTAAACTATTTTCAGCAAAACAAGGTTCCAAGTTAAACCCAAGGGATTTATAAAAAAATGCTATCCACAGCCAAAGAAGGAACTGTTGATCAAAGCATGCCATCCTTCACTTTATTTCCTTCATAAGTTTTTTATTGTATGTGTGATGTGTCTTCTGTTACAGCATGAGGAATTTTATGTATTGCATGAAAGCACTGGTATAATCTATATCAGACTATTTTCTGGCATGAGGAGGGAGGGGGAGAATCAAAATCACAAAATGTCAGAAAACAATTGTCAAAATTGTCAATAAAGTTTAAAAAAATTGAAAACTCAAGAATGATTTTAATCATTTGAAAATTTCAGGATTTAAACCTATAACAATTTTTATTATTTTTAAAGTGTAAACATCCCTTTTTGATGAATACATAACCATTTTGAAGGGAAAATCTACTGGAACAGCTGAGACTAATAGGAGTAAGGAAAAGAGAGACATTTTAAAATAATCAAAATATAGAAAAACAAAGTCTCAAATTCAGAAAATCCAATTCACACTACTTAATTGGGATTTCCAAGTACTGGAATGGATGGAGAAAAGCACTATTTGCTTTGCAAGAATACTTCAGCTACAAAGTGAATGAAAACCGAAGAAATGAAAATACCTTGAAAATATATATATGCAAATAGAAAGAGTATTTTTTCCAGAGAACACTAGATGCTTTTAACGAACAAAAGAAAACTTAAAAAAAGGGGGGGGGGGCGGTAATTAGGTGATTCAGTGGATTGAGAACCAGGCCTAGACAGGTGGTCCTGGATTCAAATCTGGTCTCAGACACTAACTAGCTTTGTGACCCCTGACAAATCACTTAACTCCCATTGCCTAGCCCTTACCATTCTTCTGCCACGAAATCAATACACAGTATTGATTCTAAGATACAAGGGAAGGTTTTTTTTAAAATAAGGTTGTTTCTATAATTTTATGTTGTAAAAACACTTTCTTCAATAGGAAAAATGTTGGTATTACCTGTAGCTTAAGAAAAGATGTTTGGCATATTATATGCAAAACAGCTTTGAATGGTTCTTGCAGAGAGTATGGTTGGAAGGAGAATTGCCCCTGTATTTAAAGACCTTTGTGATCAATCATTTGAGAAACCAAAGTCTTTCTATGTTGTACTGGAAGTGGATGAAGTAAAGGATTTAGTTAGGAGACAGGATTCTATTGCATTTGTATAATATAGTATCCCAAAAGTATTAGTGCAGTTTAAAATTATTAGAGCTTAAAACTGCACTGAGCAACTTTGGGGGCACCCTATATTTTTGAAACTGATATTAGGGAAGATTTGCTACTTACAAACCCATAGCACTATCACATCAATATAAATTTTCAATATAACAATATATTTTAAAATAAAAGGTATTAGCTTAGGAGAATAGTTTTGAGCACTGAAGGCACTCAATTGATGGCAAGACAAAGTTAAGAGTTGTGCTGTTCCTGCCTCCCCAATAATTAAGACATAATATGTATGTTATAGTCCTCCAAGTGGTTATGAGTAACTAATTTTACAGTTATAAAAGAAAAGGATGGCTGTTTCCAAAATGTGTGGCAATATGAAATCAAGACAATAGGGCACTTATGCTATTACAAAGCATGGTAGTTTTCTCAAGCCAAAGTCCTTAGAAGAATTTTTGAGCTAATGTAATAAATTACCATTTTTTTCTGCGAGGGATAACAAAAATAAAAAATTCATTTATTAAAGATTTCTTCCTGAAACTAATATTTTGTGGCTACTCCAAAAAATAGTACTCTAAATCAGAGCAAGGTCCTCAAATTCATGCTCTCAGAAAGACAAAGTGTCTTATATCTATGAAAGTTATATCTATCAGAAAATAGTTTTGAATGTTAGCATAATTTCCCAATTTTTAAAAATAGCTTGCTCTGCAAAAGAAGCAGAACCAGGAGAACACTGTACACAGAGACTGATACACTGTGGTGCAATCGAATGTAATGGACTTCTGTACTAGCAGTGATCCAGGACAGTTCTGAGGGACTTATGAGAAAGAACGCCATCCACATCCAGAGAAAGAACTGTGGGAGGAGAAATACAGAAGGAAAAACATTTCATTGAACACATAGTTGGTTGGGGATATGATTGGGGATGTAGACTCTAAAGGATCACTCTAATGGAAATATTAATAATATGGAAATAGGTCTTGATCAATGATACATTTAAAATCCAGTTAAATTGCTTGTTGGCTACAGGAGGGGAAAGGGAGAAGAGGGAAAGAATACAAATCATGTAACCATGGAAAAATATTCTAAATAAATAAAATTTAAAAGATAGCTTGCTCTGTAAAGGAAAAAAATTTTAAAAGACCAAAACTTGGCCAGTTTACAAGAAGTGAATCATTTTATTTTAAAGATCCAAGTATTTCTAAATATAAATTGATAAGGAATCCAAATCCTCATGGACAAATAGGATTCATTTGGTCTTTCCCCATCTGAACACAAAATGGTTAACAGATGTCTCTTGCAGTAGGTACTGATGTTGAAACAAATATTTGACCCTGAAAATTACAGTACATTTTAACTATGATGAATACAGAATCCTTTGGCTTATCAAGCAAAGCAGTATAAATCCTATTTCTTTTCCTAACATTTTGTCTAACAGTAGCTTTAGCTACTAAAGATAAAATATCAATCAGCCTTGATTATTGGTTGAAAAATAATTGAATAGCAATCAATACCATCAATATACTACTGTTTGAGAAATTTTACACTGATAAACAAGCCCACCCATCACATATTATTTTAATGTTAAAAATATGAGAATTGTAAATTATTTTATCAGTTATATTGTTTGATTTGCTATAAAAATGAATACATTCTTAACTTTATTTAAACAATACAAGCCAAGAAAATGATTTGCATAGATTGCTATATGAAAGGGGGCATGAAAATTTTTTAAAAAAATAAGGTGCTGCTGAATACTGCTAAAAAGGCTCCTTCCATCCCCAATTCTGTCCCATTTTCTACCACTGTCACTATCACTGCGAAAGCAGAAGGGAACTGCAGCATGAAACTGAAGGTCACTTTCTATTTGGACTAGTCTACCACTGCTAAATCCTTCTGTACTTAGGCTGGCCACAGAAGTAGAAAGTATGCTACCAGGGCCCTATCTGAAGCCTTGCCAACATAGGAGCACTTTCCAGAGCTTGTACTCTATTGGCATAGCCACTGAGAACTCAAGGTCACCATGACACAAGGGGTAAGACTTGTAGAAGGCATCTCTCAATCAGCACCAGAAAGTTAGCATAGCCAAAACACAACATATTACCTTTCTTCTGAAACCTTTCCTTTCTGACTTTTGTATTTCTACCAATAGCGGCATCATTGCCTGCTGCCTCTTCTATCAAAACCTGTCATCTTCCTTTACCTCCTTTCTCTCTCCTCCTACATTGTCAACAAAGCCCTGTGTCTATCCCACTGCTGTTATAGCTCTCTCTTCTGTTACAACCCCAGGAACGGAATTCCTAATCTAAGTCTTCATTACTTCAACCCATGGACTGTATCTCACATGGTTTTTCTGAAGAATTTTATAACCCATCAAGTATTATATAAATGTGAGGTGTTCATCTTATCTCCCTAAATGGGCCCCTCTACTTTCATTTCACTTCAAATTATCCTTCGCTCATAAACTTTTTTTTTTTTTTGTTTGTTTTTTTTTTTTTACATTTTTAAACCCTTAACTTCTGTGTATTGTTTCCAAGGTAGAAGAGTGGTAAGGGTGGGCAATGGGGGTCAAGTGACTTGCCCAGGGTCACACAGCTGGGAAGTGTCTGAGGCCAGCTTTGAACCTAGGACCTCCTGTCTCTAGGCCTGGCTCTCAATCCACTGAGCTACCCAGCTGCCCCTCGCTCATAAACTTTTAATGGCTGTTCTGTATTACCTACCAAGTGATTTGTCATTCAAGGCCCTTCATCTTAGCTGTATTGTCCATTTCCAGCCTTATCTCTTTTTCCTAACCAGGTACTCTGAGTTTTTACCAAACCACTTGTACCATTTTTCAATACACTTGGTATCTTAGCATATATCCCTCTAATGGAATGATCTCCCCATCATTTTAACCTGCTGAATGTAATTTCCTCTTCCCAGGTAGAACTAATATCACTTCCTCAAAATATTTGGCATACTTTGTGCCCCTATTATGCATCTATACAGGAAACTAAAATACAAAATCAGTGTCTTAGGTCTCCAATTTGATTGTGAGCTCAAGAACTGTCTTCCTTATTTTTGCAGTTGCCTTTTGTCTTACACATAATAGATTCTTAATATCAGGGAAATGGGAAAAGGAATCTGCATGGGCATTTTATGAGAAAAATTGGGGTAGCAGTTAAGTAGTAAGCATTGACGAGTTCACAAACCAAGGGAATAGGAAAGCAGGTAACTTGAAACAAATTCTTATCTATGGGAGTGAGAAAGACACATTTTCAACCTTCATCAGCCCAAAGGTTTGCATCTTACACTTGTAGCAAATATAAGAGCAGAAGAGTACAAACCTTAGGAATGTACAGGTTCTAGCTGGTTCAAGACAGTACTAAACCTGAAACTATGACATCCCTGTCCCCCCTGTCCCAATGGAATTAACAGCAAAAGAGAAATAGGCATATAAGGTTGACAACTTACAGAAAATGATAAAGCTTATTAATGAGCCATTAAGATCTTTAAGGGCATGGGGGCAGCTGGGTGGCCCAGTGGAGTGAGAAGCAGACCTAGGGACAGGAGGCACTAGATTCAAATCTGGCGTCAAACATTTGCTGGCTGTGTGACCCTGGGTAAGTCACTTAACCCCCATTGCCTAGCCCTTACTGCTCTTTTGCTTTGGAATCAATACACATTGATTCTAAGACAGAAGAAAAAAAAATTCTTAAGGGCCACAGCTATTCTTTATCTCCGAGTAAAGTATCTCTCACATGCAGGGCACCTAATAAATGTTCTGGAAGAATATATTTTTGACACATTAGTAAAAGCTACAGTACTTTCCTCACTAATAAGTTTGAGGCAAAAGAAATAATTATGAATTATTTATTTTCAGTCTTTAAATTACCTGTAATTTATATACATCACCACCACATCTTAATGTGGAAGAGCCAATTTTTGCAATATAAAGTTGAACATTTTTGTTTCGGAAACAAAGTATTTTGACAGATTAAATTACCAGTTAGCAATACCCACTTCTAGAAAAAAAATGGTGACAACTTGAAGAAATATTAAGTTTAGGGATTTACACCACCACTCTTCCAAACTAAGTCACAAATTGCTTTTGATAGTACCATTTTGACAATGTGATTATAACCAATGACCACAGCAAGAAGGTCAATGACGAGAATCAAAGCTTGGAGTTAGAAAGCTGAAGTCCTACTTACCAGTTATATGGCCATGGACAACTCACATTAATTCTGTTTTCTTATCTCTAAAATGGCATGAAAGTGTTCCATAAGCTTCAAGAGATATAGGAGTTATTTGTGATCAGGCTCCTAGAATTTCTCACCTGGTCTTCACATGTCTCCCTCCTTTTGAAAAGGGCAGCTGGAGACAGGAAGAGGTGCCAGGTAGGAAAAGGTGTGGTTTGAGCCATTGGCAGCTTGTTAGGAGAAAGACTAGACCTGGAAAAAACAGGCCTCTCAGGAATACAAGAAGAGTTATTAGTTACTGATATGAGGCATTAGGAAAGATGTCATGGAGGTGACAATTTAATTGGTTTTTTAAAGGATGAGTAGAATTTCAGAGAGAGGGAAGGAGGGCATTCTAAGCATGAGAACCAGAATGAATGCAAAAGGTAGGAAAGGGCAATGACTGTTCTAATTGGATTG
This sequence comes from Gracilinanus agilis, assembly GCF_016433145.1. Taxonomy (NCBI): domain Eukaryota; kingdom Metazoa; phylum Chordata; class Mammalia; order Didelphimorphia; family Didelphidae; genus Gracilinanus; species Gracilinanus agilis. The sequence goes on along the minus strand of NC_058131.1, from coordinate 479,696,372 downwards.
AAGCAGAGTATGAAAAGGGAGGTAATATGAAATAAAGCTAGGAAGGTATAGGGTTTCAGATTTCAGAGATCTTTCAATACCAGGATTATGTAAGAACAAGTTACACAGCAGGCACAATAGGAAGCCACTGAAGATTTGGGGGGCAAAATCGGGCAATAGAATAAAAAATGGATTGAAGGAGAGATTAACTTCATGGGAAGACCTCATAGGTATATGAAAATACTCAAGGAAGGTGGTAAAAAAAACCTGTACTTCAAATAGTGGCAGTGGGAATAGAAAGTGGAGGACAGGCACCAGAGCTATTTTCCATATGGAATTAACGGGAACTGACTATTGTTTGTATATGAAAAGTGAGGGGGAAGAACAGTCAAAGATAGCACCAAGATTCAGAGAAAGAAGAATGGGGTAAAAAGTAGAGCCCCAGGCAGAAATGATGAAATCTGCTAGTGCTTTAGGGAAAAGATAGAATCAGTTTTTCAACATGTTGAGTTTGAGGTACCAGCGGGACATCCATTGAGAGACCTTCTAAAGGCAAGCAGTAAGGCTAAAAATGTAAATATGGAAGTCACCTGAATACAAGTGGGAATGACTGTGTTTACCAAAGGAGATAGTGAGTGGTGAGGGTGGAGGTTAGAGAACTGTCTGTGGCTGGAAGCCTGGCACAATTTTGATTTTCTCTCACTATAGAAAGGGAAAGACATTATAAAATATTAGAAACATCCATAGCTATCTTCTTGAAACAGCAGGAAGGTACTTCTTTCCCATCCCTACACACCCCTCCAGGAGCTGGGGAGATCTGGTCTTCAGCTCCATGCTATTGAGGGAGGATATGAATACTAGGACTGACCTTTTCAGATGCCATCTCTGAAGTTCAGAAATTCCCTGAATTGTCAGTGCTCAGTCATTTCAAGGAGAGCAGAGTGATGCAACAGAAAAAGGACTGGAATTGGAGTCAGAGGATCTGGGTTCAGTTATGGCTTTGATGCTTATTACCTGGGTAAGTTAAGGCAAATCATTTTGTACTTCTGGGCCAATTTTCCCAGTGGTAAAATGAGAGTTGGACTAGATGGCATTGAAGGTCCTCTCCAACTTTCCTTCTATAATCTAATTTCAGAGATTTTTTGGTTAGCTTGTCCTGTTTCCTTGTTTTACAGATGAGGGAATTGAGACAAAGACTTCACATATAGTTCTCACTGTTCAGAGTATAATTCTGCTTGATCATATTGAGCCCTTAGGATAAGCAAATGTGTGCCCTTTTGAAAGAAAAGAGGCTAGATTATGGCATTTATTCCCATGCTAATAAAGAAGATAAACTGCATCCCAAACAAGGAGACAAAAAAGGACTAGGCTGTTGGTTTGTTTATTTAAAGATAAAACAAATGAAGCTCATCATCTGATTTTTAAATTAAAAATCTTCTTTAACATGCTACCATAAGTTTTAGAAACTAAGAAAACAGTATGGGGCAAAGTGACCAAGTGGAAGTGGGTAGGAGAAAATGGCATCTCAGCCCTAGGGCCAAGGGGGATTCAAGTAAATTTTATATTTGCAGCCCAGTGGGGGGAAAACTCCTGCTAAGTGGCCAAAAGGAAGACAATCACTTAGAATTGCTAACACCCCGTCCCCCAAAACAACAAGGCATCTGGAAATCTCAGCTTCCTGGAGAAGTTTTCTCGTCTGGTAGGCAGAACTGAATTCATCCATGTGAAAAGACAGCTGAGGCAGGATGGAAAAAAAAAAGTTTTCCTCCAATCAACAGTAACATCCCACATTAGCTGATACTTAAAACAAAATCACCTTCAGGAGAAGTCAGCCCCAAAATGCAAAAGGAGGAGGAGAGACAGTTAACCAGTTCACATTCAGTGCTTTATTCCTCCTCTGCATCAGATGGTAAGTGTGAAGAGGCCCCAAAGCAGTGAACACTCCCACATTCATTCTGTGTGCAAGGAAGATGAAAGAAGGCCAGAGACATAGCCTGCATCCCAGTTTCATTTCGGTTCTGGCAGACCAAAATAAAGCATCCTGTATCCCAACTGCGTGCACTTGGCGAGTTCTTCCAAGAATTAACACTTGCTCTGATGTCCATCTTTCTAATATACCACCTTGCTTTAGTAACTGTAAAAAAAAGAGAGAAAATGAATTAAAACCATGTCCTCATCCCTAAAACCTTCTCTTATTCTGAATAATAGCTACCCATTTAACTAGTCAGACTATATACCAAAAGATAAACTTCTGGAGTCAGCAACCACCCTCCTAAAGACAGTTAAAACAGATGATCAATTCTGGTTATTATGAATTACTCTCTCTATTCTATCCAGGTCCTAGGAGGCATGTATACATCACTTCCTCCCTGGATATTATTTTCTTTTCTACAAAATAGAGAGAATATCTACAACACAGAGTGTATATGTGCATTTAAGAGGATAAATGAAGTGAAATGATAATTCAAAGAATTAAAAACACCAATTCTGATTGGCCAGCCCTTCCACTTCAGGAAATAATGCCACTCAGATGGATAGGCAGAAATCTGTTCAAAGCTAAGCTAATGCTTAGCTGAGATATATGCCATCATCTTCAAGGCTGAAGTAACAAAATATCAAGTTTCCCTCATTTTTACCTCTGTGGTGTTTTCCAAGCCAGAGAACTAACTAGTCCCCACATCTGTCAGACAAGATACTGAGAAGGTAAGTAAATTGGCACTAAACACTTCTCAGCCATCTTACCTCTTGTACATTTACTGTAATAAGGCAGAAACCTCATATGACTGTCTCCCAGTAGACATGGGCACCAGATGATGTGATTGTGGCAGAACCACCTCTGGCGCTGAGGACAAGGAACGAGAAGCTCCTTCTGCAAGCACCTCTGTGAACAATAGAATGTATTACTGGGGAAAGAATGAAACATACAGACACAGAGTCACATAGACAAAGACTCACACATACCCCCTGATCCACAAAAGGACTAACAAATAGCTAGTAAGGATGCTTCACTTTAAAAAATGCACTGAGCTTCTTGGCAGGGACTTTAAGTGAAAAGAAAACTAAGCTCTAAGTTCTGGAATTATACCCAAATTCATTCATGTAAAAGTAGCAGCAGGGCATGGTGCACTGTAGAGAATGCTTGGAGAAAGGCAGACCTGGGTTCAAATTCTATTGCTTATATTTAATGCTAGCCATGACCTTGGGCAAATCACTGAACCTCTTCCTGGGCCTCAGTTTCCTCATTGGTAAAATGAGGCAACTGGAATGAATTACTTTGAACATTCCAAATCCAGATCTGATTTTAAACGGAAAGAAATTAAAAAAAAAAAAAAAAAAAAAAAGCTGGGCCAAAATCCCAAGCCAAAGGTTCTGACTTTTATTTTGTAGCCATAAAATACACAAATCAGAGGTCTGCAACCATGCTCAGTTTGAGTGGTTTGAGACATTCAGTTTCCAGATTACACAAATTTTATAAGCAAGGGGTAATGACTCAACAGAGATTATGAACAGGATCCACTATTCAGAACCTATGTTCTGAATAGGGGTCCTGAGCAGATTGATGAGATGGATTTTAAGAATAGATTCCAGTAAAAAAGATTATAAGCAGGGTACTCCTCTTTTCTCCTTCCCCTTCTTGGGTGACTTAGTTATGATGCCATGAGATTAGGAGCCCACTATCCTCATGTCACAACCTCTAGAGTGTATGGCAAGGTAAGGAAAGTGTTACAAGCATTTTCCAGCATTGTGGCTCTTAATTTTATTACCTACTATTATATTCTAACACACCACATTGTATCTATTATCCCTATCTACTCTCATAACCAAGACTAACTCCTTCTATAAATCATAGTTGCAGTTTACTAGCTAAAAAAATAATAAATGATCACTTAGGTTATGATTAATGGCAATTTCCTTTTTAAAGCTGAGCGGAAAAGGCAGAAAATCTAGACAAAAGATTATAGCTTTAAGTGCAAACTGATGCATATTGATATAGGTGTTACATACTCTGAAGATGGGATTAACTCGAGACCCTTGCCCACTTTTAGATTTAATCACCAGAAGCACATATACCCCACTTATCCTTAAGTATGGGGAGATCTGTGACCCACGTATCCTATAGTGGGTGACGAATCGGAAACGACTGATTGCCTCCTGGGCAGTCCTAACCAAAGCTAAAGCTGCAATTGGTCCATGTAAAGTGGAAGGAATGCACAGGAAGTGCATCTTTAAAAGCAGTGGCAACTTTCTGTGAAGTGGAGTTCTTCGGAGTTTGAGTTGGAGGTGGTGAAAGATCTGTTTCATGGACCTGAGACTCTGAAATTTGGTGAGACTGTTCTTGAAACTCTCCCTTAGAACTACCACATGGGTGAGTGAAAAAGGTTGACTCCCTTTCCTGGTTTTTCTGGAGGTACTAGCCTCTGAAGAGGCCCTTTATCTTGGAGGAGGCCTCATAGCTAAAACCACTGTTTAATTTACCTCTGGGCCCCCTTTGCTAGGACCTCTGAAGCCCTGCCTGGTTTGGAACGAGCTGGAGTGATTATGTACTCTGATTTCCTTGATTTTACTCTTTCTCCTTTTGTAAATAAACTACCATAAAAAAGTCATCCTAACTTGAGTTTTAGATATATAAAAACCCTTACCTTCCATCTTGGAGTCAATATTGCGTATTGGCTCCAAGGCAGAAGAGTGGTAAGGGCTAGGCAATGGGGGTCAAGTGACTTGCCCAGGGTCACACAGCTGGGAAATGTCTGAGGCCAGATTTGAACCCAGGACCTCCTTTCTCTAGGCCTGGCTCTCAATCCACTGGACTACCTAGCTGCCCCCTTGAATAATTTATTTTTGGCAACCACATTTTCATAAATTTAGTACAACCTCTTTAATTTGTAACCCTTAGAATACACAACCTTCAAGCTAACTTGAAATTAAAACATATCCCAAAAGTACATTGAAGAAAGCTATCCAGATCCTCTTTTCCTCTGCTTTTTCTTACATCTTTTGCCTTTCTTTGTGGTTGGTAAATTGATATCCATACAATTTCCATATTTTGTGTTTTAATTATCCATCAGTCTTATTTGTGGAAACCAAAAGCTTGTTTGTTCACCATGTAACAAAACATGCCTGGCACAAATTTGTGCCTTGAGGATTTCTGATAGAAATCACATAAGAATCATCTTATACATGAAAAGCATAGTTAAACTATATTCACAAAGGTTCTCTTCTAATGTTCCTTTAAAAGAAAACCAAAATACCCTTAACTTTCTGACTTAGAATTAATACTAAGTATCAGTTCTGAGGCAAAAAAGCAGTAAAGGCCAGGCAATGGGGGTTAAGTGACTTGCTCAGGGTCACATAGCTAGAAGTGTCTGAGGTCAGATTTTGAATGCAGGTCCTTCCATCACCAGGCCTGGCTCTCTATCCACTTGAGCAACTTAATTGCCCCTCTTCTAATTTTTATGTAGTTCACACCAACCTCCTACTCTTGACCAGTACCACACAATTTAATATGGTTTAGTATTATTTTATCTGTGTAAATCTTGTTTTCCCCAACTATACTTTGTGTTCTGACTAGGACCTCTATTTTTTGTAAGCACAGAGTCAGATACTTAATGCTTGCTGGCTCCTGGATAATTTTTCAAGGGGTGGAGAAACTGGCTTTTGACCTTAAGTAAAACTTCTATACAGAGGAGAGTGTTTGACTAAACGACTTAATGCTAAGATTGAAGGGAGTGCTTTTTTTTAGCTGAGCGGCAAGGAATACAGGAAGCCAGTGAAACATGTCAAATACCAAGACAGTCATGTAGAAGATGTGTGTGATAAGCCTTTGAGGAAATAGAAAAAAAATGTTCTCTGCACCTAATTTAAGAGATCAAGGAATCACAGAAAAGAAAAGGGATCTGGACAGAATAATCTGTAAAATAACCAAAAAAGTGAGGCAGGAAGGGATTTAAATTCTTGAAAGGGTAAGAAGGCATTAGAAAAACAATGTTGCTATCAGAAAAATACTGTGCAAGCTATAAAGTACTATATGATTGTAAGCTATTATTATTATTGATGTTATGACCTAAAACTATTCAGAAAAACATAAAAAGGAAAATCTTTGACCACAGAAAGGACTAGTTATTTCACAATGGGCTAAAGATGAAAATACTAACTAACCTAAAATAGAGTGGCATTAGGGCTAAGAGGAATTCACTTCAATTCCACAGGCCCCAAAGCTGATCTATTTCTAGCTCAACCCTGAGGAAGTACAGCACTATACTTAGGTTGAAATCAGATTGGCCTCCAGGGAAGGAGGATTTCAGGTTTTGAACTATAAAGAATTTTAGAAGATCTAGTCCAATGCCTACATTTTATGGGTGAGAAAAGTGGAGATTTGGAGAAGGCTGGTGACTTGCTTATGATCACATAGGTAAGTGGCAGAGCCATGCTTTGAACCCAGGGCCTGGCTCTAAATCCAGAGCTCTTGTCCCTACACTACAATGAATAATGGCATACTGAAGGAAAGAGGTAAAGTTTGCATATGCCTTTGTTTTAATAACACACTAATGTCAGAAATCATTCTAGGGCAGGAAAATAAGGAATTATTTATTCTAGCACATATCATCCTCCTATGCCATCTTCTGAAGGCCATCTATACTTCCTAAACTCAATCCATACATCAATCTTCTTAGTTCTGTTCCTAAATAAAATTCATCAAATGCCTAGCATATGACATGGGAACTGGTCCAGATGCCTAGAACACAGACCAGTGGTTCCCACCCACAGCATAGGAGAGGCAAAAAGCCTTCTTTATGATACTGGCAATGGCAGATCTTACACCAGCTTTAAGATTTACACATGTCATAAAAGCTTACATATCCTAAAGGTGAATAGATCACATATAATGTTCAGTTGTTTTATAATAGTCTTTGATAGCATAAGAGATTTTAAAGGAACTAGCCTAGCTGGAACTCTTCACTTTGGCTACACCTGGCCTTCTCTCCCCTAAAAGACACAAGAAAACCCCATGGTCTTACCTTCCTCTACTCCCAGGATGGTGTTAGTATCTGGTAGATGCAAGGACTCTACCCCAAGGCTGGGCTGTGAGTTTAAAGACACCAGGTTTTTACTATGTACTGAAGCTTCCTCAAGCAAACTGCTGCCCATTAGCGGCTCAGCTGCAGAGAGAAAAAAGGCTGTAAGACAAGTGGGAATTGTATCGAGTCTATCACCATTCCTCACTTCCTCAGAGAGAGAAAGAGCTTCTATTTTCATGTAGGAAGACCAGCTGATCTATTTCATGAATGCCAATTCCCTTTTCATCCAGTCAGAGGAAGCAAGGGTGAAAACTTTGGGCAAAGGATTACTAGAGAGGTGGAAACCCCTGCTTGTGGTAAGCATATGAAGGACATGATGTGTTGGCTAGTTAAAATTGTGAAAAAGAATACTGCAGCTAAAGGGAAACAGAAAGATCCCAACTCCAGAGGGAAATGAGAGCAGTGAGATTAACTCTTCCTCTAGCAAAAACCATGGGATTCTAATCACATTACTAAATATGAGATCAAAAGAGAATCAGAAAAACAAGATCAATAAGACTCAGGTGAGTTTCTTGGCATTTTAAATTTGAATGACTTCACTCCTTCATCCCCATTGCCTTCACCTGTTTGCTCTCGTTCTCGATTCCCTGTTGCTCCCATCCTTGAGTGATGTTTCCTCACATGCACATTCCGGCTCCCACTCTGAGAGAAAGTTTTTCCGCAAACTTGGCACTGATGGGGCTTCATGCCTGAAACAGAAAACAGGTAAGGAATGGGAGGCAATATAAGGAGGTATATTTTTGATAGCAGGAGAGACTCTAGACCAACAAATGAAGGTCCAGAGAGAAGGGGTTAAATAAAAAGGTTCACTGGCAATGAAACTCTGGTGAAAGAAGTTATGATATCCATAGGAAAATTATTCCCTCTATTGAGAGAAAACTTTTTTCCCCTGGGTTGTACCTGACTTTAAGTTATTTGGAGATCTTTTCTGGGGTGGGGGAAAAAATCATCATTTTTGCCTGTATGCTGAAGAGTATTTCCATATATTCTGAAAGATGTCTTTAGCAGGGAAGACTAGATCATCTGCATGGAAGGAGCAAATTGACAGGGTTAGAGGGAACTTAAGCTCCAGAACAAGAGATAGTTCATTGCTTTTTTTGGTCAATGAAATTGGTTTTAGACTTCTCTCCTGGGGGAGACAGAGTAGTAGCACATTTATAATCTTACACCTCCTGGAATATGGCCTATAGACTCATTTGTGAGAGGCACAGATGCTGCTGTAATGGAGGACACTGACTGACAGGCCAGAACATCACACTGCTCCTTACCAGGAAGTAGTAACATTGTTGTTGCTGCTGATCATATCAGGCTCTCTGCATTCATGTGAGCTGAAAGCATCCCTGTGTACATGCGCTGGAAGAATGAGAACATCAGCCCCTAGAGGGCAGGACTAACTGGATTTGTATAGCACCCTGATCAAATAAATGCAAACTAACACTATTTTAATTTTCTCACTGAGCAGCCTGAAGCAGATAGTCAAGTCCAAGAGTTTCAACCAGACTTCCTGGGGACAACTCATGTTTCATCTTGGTTGACATTCAAATCCAAGAAATCTTAAGATGCCTTTCTGTTTACTTCATCAAGACAACACCAAAGTAGTAGCAGTCATTTTTCTGGCAGATTTCCCTCAAAACCTCCCACCTTTTGATTTTCCACCTGTTTTTGAGCTTTTGTACAGCTACATGCAATACAAAAAGCAATCCTACCTGAGTGAACCAAGAGATGCTTCCGAAGGCTAGAGTACTCAGCAAAGGAACGGCCACAGCCTTCAGCCTCACACAGGAATGGCTTCTCACCTGGAGAAAGGAAAGGAGGGAAAAGATTCGAACCCAGAATGAGAAAACACACAGACACACACACGGTTCTTTTCCCTAGGCCATTTATCAGTGTTGCCAATAACACACTATATTCTCAATCAAATCCTTCTTTCTTCATGCTACTTTGTTTCAGTTTGGTTCTCAAAGCTATTCAGATGTCTTTAATATTGTCTTCTGGGGAATTTATTATTACACAACTCAAAATGACTTTCCCTAACTTCTTTCATTCTCTTCGGGTCCTTCGTCTTCCATCTTAAATCCATAATTCTAAGAAATGACATCATCTCTTTGCAGTTCCCTTGTACTCCCCTTCCTTACCTAATTCAAAAGTATAGTTTCAGGTCTATCAATTGCTTCCTTCTTATCAATCTGGGAAAAAAAAAAAAAGGATTCCTTTCCTATTCCTTAAAAGCACCAGTTAACTTTTTTTTCCTTTTACTCATAAGTTCCTTGGGTAAAATGGTGAAATCTCTGGACCCCTTCTCAGAATATTTTAAATACACAAGATTACAAAAGAAATCAATTATATTGAAATATATCTGAAATTTTAAAAATAAAAAAGGTCTATGAACCCAGTTTAAGAACTCCTATTCTAAGGCTAAAGCTTCTACATATATATCCATTTCTTTTAGTCTCAAATCTACCAATCTCTTCTATTCTCCTACGTTATTCCCATTGTCCTCAAAGATGCCTTTTTTTTAATATTGTCTTCTGTAACATGAAGAATACAGAAATGTTTTGTATGATAGCACATATATAACCTTTATCAAATTACTTGCTATCACAGGGGGAAGGGGGAGAAAATTTGGAGCTCAAAATGTTAGAAATACAAGTAAGAATTGTTTTTACACACAATTTGGAAAGAATAAATTCCTGGACCTAAAAAAGGGGCTTAAGTTTCCCCTATTTTTAAGATAATTATTTTTTAAAGCTACTTTGGTTATAGCACTCCCCTTAAATTAACATTCTGCTTCTCTTTCCTTTCAAACAATTCTTGGATAAGTCAGCCTATTTGTTCCCTTCAGAAAAGAGATTAATTTTTTTTTTTTTGTCTTTGTACCCTAGACCAGTGATAGGCAAACTATGGCCTGTGGGCCAGATGTGGCCCCCTGAAATGTTCTATCCAGCAATGCAACATTATTCCTAATCTGACAAATATAAAGAGTAGGATACAATACAATGAAACTTTGAAAGAGTTGCCTTAGAAACAGACTGACAGATGAGTATTTCCTTTCCTTTGGCCCCCTCTTTAAAAAGTTTACCCATCACTGGTCTAGACTATAGTGGGTACTTAGTAATTGCTTAAAGATAGATGCATTTCTAGTTCACAGACAAACTCTCAGCCAATTCATCTTACTCCTTTGCCAAGTCTTTCACCCCCATCACTCTACTTAAGCTGTTTTCCTAAAGGTCACTAATGACCTTATAGTTGCCAACCAATTACTTTTTCCTCAGCTCCACTGACTTTTTTTGTGTTGCCTTAACATTTAGTGACCCTAAACCTGCTTCGAATTCTTTTTTCCTTTGGTTTCTATGCTTCCACATTGCTTTGGTTCTCTTAAGAATGATCACTCATTTTATGACTCTTAAATAGTTCTTCCTTCATCCATTCCTTAACTATTGTTAACTTAGGTTTTGTCCTTGGTTTTATTCTCTTCTCTTTTTATATTTTCACCCTCAATAGTGTTCACTGTGCTATTCATTTCATGGTCTCTCTATACAGGGGGGAAAAAGCAACACCACAGGATAGTGGAAAGAATACTAGAAAGTCACCAGCTCTGACACTAAATGTCTATGCCAAGTAAAAGCACTGAATACTAGAAACTTTGTGTGTCAATAAAGGAATTAGATGATTCTTGTGAGGCACCAGTTTGAATTCCATTTCTGACAATTACTGTTTGATGCTGGACAATTCACTTAAACTTTCTGAATCTAAGTTTTCTTATCTACAAAATGAAGGTAACTACCAAACTCAGAGGGTGTTGCAAGGATGAAATTTGCTCACATATATACAATGTCATAAAAGTTATGATTATCATTTATTGGTACTGAATTCAAGGAAGTGCAATTTCATCAGTGCAGATCTTGTTTCTGTTTATGCAGAATACAGTCCAACCATGATCCCTCCCTACTGCTTCCATGACTTAGCACCCTACCTTGATTCAATGCTGGGGGAGGGAAATGACCTGATAGCCAACTTTCCAGGAATGAGCCTCTCCAAATTTAGCTAGGCTAGGGGGCAGCTGGGTAGCTCAGTGGATTGAGAGCCAGGCCTACAGACGGGAGGTCCAAGGTTCAAATCCAGCCTCAGATACTTCCCAGCTGTGTGACCCTGGGCAAGTCACTTGATCCCCATTGCCTACCCTTACCACTCTTCTGCCTTGGAGCCAATACACAGTATTGACTCCAAAACAGAAGGTAAGGGGTTTAAAAAAAAAAAAAATTTAGCTAGGCTAGCATCTGCCTGAAAGGTATGAAGCTCTCTGCCTCTAAGTCCAACCTTAAAACCTTTCTAACTTGGTAATTAGACCTGCTACCCTACTGATATTATCTTAGAGACTCCAGATTCACCTCCATGCCACAGATAAAATACAGATTTTTAAGGAGCAATACCTCATAAAAGTAAAAACAAAAAGAAAAGTTCCAAGAATGTTATAGATAAAACCCAGAGTTCCCACCTCAAAGAAAAAAATACTGGAAGCATTCAGAAAGAAGCAATTCAAGTTCCAAGGGATTACAAACAGGATCATACAAGATCTGGGAAGGATTACTAAACAGGAAAAGGAATTTATAGTATAATATTCTAAAAAGCAAAAGATATAAGCTTATAATTGAAAATAATTTACCCTCCCAAATTTGAGTATAATTCTACAGGGGTAGTAAAAAGGGGATATTTAATGAAATAAGAGGACTTTAAGGATTCCCAACCTAAGCAGAAATATTGAAATTTAAGTGCAAGAATGCAAGAAAACCTAAAAAGGCAAATTTATAATATTAACTGTAAAGAGTTCTCCCTCTGATGGGGAGAACAAGTGTTCCTTTAGGAACTTAATGTCTTCAAAAATAGAAGTCCCAAGGATAGATTGGTTTTGTTTTGGGGGTCTGATGGAGGGAAAAGAGAAGGAAGGGTAAATGGAAGATTACACCAGGGAATAAGAATATAACTTAGCACATAACTACCTTAGTATTACAATTCAACTTTCAAAATGTCTATGATTTACACTCCAAATTAGTTAAGAGAACTCTTCAAATACAAGAATACTTTATTTCTTTGTAACCCCCTATATACCTAGGATAATGCTCTACATAGCCAGCACTAAATATTTTCCTTAAGATCAAGGATTTTAACTTCCAATATCTAGCACAATACCATGTACATTGTAGTCACTCAATAACAAACTGAATTTATTAAGGAATGCTGATCATTAGATGCCAATACTTGCTGTATTTATAAAGAACATAATGAGAGAGAGAGAGAGAGAGAGAGAGAGAGAGAAAATATCAATTGTCTTTTCTGAATTGCCATGCTGGGGCAAAAAGGAAGTAAAGGGAGACTGGAGGCCAACTGTAATGGCAATAATAGTCACTGTTCAGTTTTTAAAAATATCCCTTTGCCTAGCAGAGGCAACAGTGACCCTTAAAGAAGAGCCAAAGACGAAAGCAAGCTTTGACAACTGTAGTCAAGGTACAGTGAAAGGATGGATTGTTGAGTCAGATGGTTATGTCACCCTCATGAGGCAGGTTTGACCTCTGACCTAATTCTGGCTATCCTAAAGTTGGTCCACATCTATATGATACTTCTCCCCTTGTGTCCTAGGGGATATTGTGAGAATCCCATTAAAGTATATAATGCTGACATTCAATTTGAATCATTACACATAGGTGATGGATTTGTTTGTCTTGCCTTCTCAGTGGTGGAAGAGGGAGGGAGGGAGGAAGGAGAGAACTTGGAATTGAAAATAAAATAAAACTGAACGAAATGAAGAAGCAGTATATATTTCTCAAGGGCAGGGACTGTATCTTCTATTTCTGTATGTAAAAGGCAAGCCTGATCATTTGGTTGCTTGACTCAAATCATGCCTGTTAAGTTTTCCCCAGGTGGCTCACAGTATACCATGCCCACATCACTTTGTATCCACATGTGACCTTGCACATAGAAAATGCTCACTAAGTATTTGTTGCCTGCATGGGAACAGGTCTCATGGATGTTAATGGTTTCACTCTCAGAAAGAGCTGATCCATAGGCTGGTTGGTGAGGGGCAGGGCACACACACCTGTGTGGATTCGAAGGTGGTTTTTTAGATTTCCAGCAGTAGTGAACTGCTTGCCACATCCCAGCTCAGGACATACAAAGGGCTTTTCCCCATTGTGAGTTCTCATGTGCACTTTCAGTCTCTGAAGCACATAAAAACTTTTCCCACAGCCTTCAGCAGGGCAAATAAAAGAACGGTCATTCCTGCAAAAAAATAATCAGAGAAGCAATAACTATACAAAAGTTTTTCTCTTAGAGATCCCAGCACTTCAGTACTTGGGTATGTACAAATTTCCACCTGGGGTTGATGTCTTATGTTATTTTTATGTCCATGTTTGTATTCTTGATAACATGCGAGCTACCTGACAGTGGGAGTCAGGCTTCTGTTCCTCTGGTACCATTATAGCTCCTTTAGTGGAGGATACTAAAGCCAATGGGTGCTCAATCATTGTGACTGTAAAAACAGCTAGTCTTCCCCTTTTTAATATGGAGCAAAAGAAGTGACCCACTTACTCTTCTACTCTAGTCAAATCCATAGAGAAAAGGGCTAGAAAAAAAGACCAAGATTTCCATTCCTTTTTGGAAAGAAACAAGTGGGTTCATCTGCTGGAATCAAGAAATCAACGCTCTGTTCTCTGCTATGTTTTGAATAACAAACAGTTCAAGGCACTCAAAGTAGAATACTCTGAATTCTATAACCAAGTCTTATGTGCCACACACAAGGAGGGGGAAATCCCTTCCACTGAAGAGCAAAAAAATTTGCATCAAGCTAGTTTCCAGGTTTTCTTTCAACCTATATATCATGCAACGTCTACTCAAAATCTTCTATGCTTCCTTGACCTTGGGTCTATCATCTCAAACTTACCTATGTGTTTTTAGGTGGTACTTGAAATGTGCTGGCCACACAAATGTCCGATCACAACCCTCAACTGTGCACTGGAGTCTCTTCTCCTCTTGAGGAAGGTGAGGGAGGGACCCAGAGTCTTTCGGCTGCCCTTCACCAGAAGCAAGGTGAACATTTTCCCCTGTAATAGGGAAAGAAATGACAGAATCAGAAAAATAAAAATAAATATGGAAGCCTCCTCCACCCCCCTTTTTAAAAGAAACTCTTACTTTCTGTCTTAGTATCAATACTATGTATTATAGTTCCAAGACAGAAAAATTTTTAAGGACTGCAATGGAGGTTGTGACTTCCAAGGTCACACAGCTAGGAAGTGGCCCAGATTTGAACCCAGGACTTTCCATCTCTAGGCCTGGCTCTCAATCCATTTTAGCCACCTACCTGCTCCTTAACAACTCTTTCTCTAACTCTCTCCCTCTCTTCCTCCTTCTCCATCCTCCCACCCAAAACATTCAATATGACAAATACAACAATTGGGTTTACAACAAAAATAACAAAACACAACAAAGTAAAAAAACCCTTTATATACTATATTGGAGTAGGAAAGGAAAAATTCCCACCATTGCTACTGGCTTTGGCACTCTTCGCCAACTGTGCTCGTGTAGCAGCAATCAGACTGTCATGAGCCAACTCCTGAACCCGAATGAACCATGGCATGCTACTGTCAGCACTATCACTGGAGAGAAAGTCATTCCCAGAATCCTCTGCCTCATCTTGAACAAATACTAAGTGCTCAGCTGAGGAGCCCAGGCCTGGAAAAGACAGAAGTATTAGAAACATAGTGAGGTCAAATGGAAACTTCTCTTTTTTACACCAAGATAAATTCTCTTGTTCAGATAATAATAATATCTTGCCTTTAGAAAACTTAAGTACTTCAGGTACATTTTAAACAAAGAGCATAACCATTAGAATAGGAATGCTGAGGGTGACTACAGAATTTTTCTGTAGGTTTAAAGTAATTTTCATGAAGTTTTGCCTTGAAGTAGGGGATAGGCTAATATAATCTCTTGAGATCTCTTCCATTTTTACATATTTAACCACACAAAAATCAGTCTGGGGCTAAGACTAGAAATTAAGTCAAACCAGATTACACTTTATCAGGTAGAAAATAGGAATAGTTTTCTTTCCCTGTGGCATCTGATATATATTACATAATCCATAAAATCTTTTGTTTTTCTTAGAAGCAGAGACCAGGACAGGGTAAAAGATACCTGCTCTTGTTAAGTTAAGAAGGATAAAAGAAGTATTGTCACTTGGTTGAAGGTCTTGCAACAAGCTAGGAGATTCTGGAGTTGATAAAAGCTCAGGGGACTTCTGTACAGTATGTGCCCTTGTTTCCTCTCCGTCAGGGCCCAGGTTCACTTGAAGGCTTCTCAACACAGCAGATGAAGGGACCTCCTTACAGGAGTTGGTTGGACTTGGAGTATCATCTAGTAAAGAAAAAATACTACCACTTTACATAGCATCTATTTCCAAGGAGCTCAAGACTGTTATATCATTAATCCTTATCTAAAATTCTCTAATTATTCCTCTGGATAAGCCAGTAACAGGTATCATCTCTTATTTTACAAAATTGGCCCAGAAAGGAAAGGCAAGATTCCTAAAACCATAAATCACTGGCAAAATGAGGAGACTAAATAGCACCTATAGAATCTTTAATTACAACAGAATAACCTGTTGCAAACATTACAGAATTTGTGCTATTTGTGCTGTAGTTATTCAATCATTCCATCCCTGGTGTGTCCAATACTTTATGACTCCATTTAGGGTTTTCTTCACAAAGATACTGGAATGATTTGCCATTTCCTTCTCTAGCTCCTTTTCCAGATGAGAAAACTGAGGCAAACAGGATTAAGTGATTTGCCCGGCTGTGCTCACACAGCTAGTAAGTGTGTAAGATCAAATTTGAACTCAGATCTTCCTGACTCCAGGTTCAGCACTCTCTTCACTATGCTACCTCGCTGCCCATATTATAGAATACAGTCGATTGATGTACTACATTCAATGGTGCTGTTCTTTCCCAATAAAAAAGGAGCATCAACTCATTAACAGGACATTTCTTTAAAAAGTCTCTTCTCCACCAAAACCCTCAACCAGGTTTTTGAAAGGCATATTATAAACTTAGGCCAAATGGCAGACAGAAAGGAAAATGGTAGTCTAGGAAACAAATGGAAGTTTAAGAAATCTTAAAGCTTGAGTTCACACTAAGCCTTAACAAGTAAACAAAAGATATAGAAGACATTGCTCTTCCAGCATCTTTTTGGTGGCAAGAGATGGATTTCCAGGACAGTAACTTGTCACAGAATCCTCAGGGCTTAATTTATCTTTATAAAATGCTAGAAATAACTTTCTTCCTCTTCCAAGAGGAAAAAATATTGTGCTTATAAGAATCAAAACAAAAGCTTAGGCAATGGTCCTGAAACTTCAAAATACAATCAATATTTATTAATACTCAGAAGGTTTTTTAACTCAGAAAAACTTACTTTTTTAAACTCAGAAGTTTATTTTGAGACTCTTTATGTCTTGGAAAATAGAATTACCCCTGAACAATGGGAATTTAAAAGCAGGAGGACAGAACAAGGGAGGTATAAGGAAAAGAAAAAGAAAGGGAAGACAAAGGGAAACAAGTGTGTGTGTGTATATACATACATACCCACACACCCATGCACCCACACTCACAACTTGTACTTGGATAAAGAGGAAGAGAAAGGGAGGAGGAGAAGGGGAATGGGGAAGAGTGAAGAGAGGGACAGGCAAATGACAGTGAACTTGAATCAAAGTCCAGAGCCAAAGATATAGCTACTGCTGACCTCAACCACAAGATCATATAGAACCTCCTTTTCCTCTCAAATATTCAGTACCCAAATAGATCTATGATCTCATCAGTGAGAGTAGTTGTACCTACAGTGACACAGGTCAAAATCCATCCCTGCCTATTTCCATCTATTCCCATAGGCTAATATGCTGGGAGCCTTCCTCACTTTCTCCTGACACTGCAAGAATGATGGAGCATGTGAGCCATCCATTGGCTATTTCTCACTCTAACTATATCATGAACCCATATTTTTTCCATTTTTTTTTTGGGTCAGCCTTTAGAACAGTACATACAACATATGTAATATTTTGCAACTTATTCATACCCACCATGCACATATCCATTACCCTTTGAGAAAGTCTCAATTTTAAGTCTTCAGAAACTTTAGCATTCCAAAGCTCTGAGCTATACAACTCTGAAAAAATGTTGACATTTAAAGTTTGTTTCAGGGAGAAACATGAAGAAAATAAAAGAACCTTGCAATTTCCCAAAGACAACCAAGCCTGCTTTCTTCCTCCTCATCAATTCTAGGCCAAATGCACTCTCCATTTGCAGTGTCTCTCCAAGATACATATATTAATGGATGATTTTTATAGCTTTCCCATCCAACTATACGTCATAAAACAAAAGGTATTTTTTACCTCCTTGGTTTTTCCTGTATGGATAGAGAGGATGAGGAGAGACAGAGAAAGAGAGAGAGAGAGAGAGAAAGAGAGAGAGAGAGAGAGACAGACAGACAGAGAGACACAGAGAGAGAATCTACTAGGTTATGTGCCAGGCACTATGTTAAGTATTCTTTTACATTATCACCACTTTACAGTTGAGGAAACTGAGACAGACAGGTTAAGTGATTTGCACAAGTAGGTGTCACATTTACACAAAGGTAGGTAGATTTTAACTCAGGTCTTCCTGATTCCATGCCTAATGTTCTATCCATTATGCCACTAGCTGCCTCTCATAGCACTGGTTCCACATATTCACTTCCCTGTTAAAATTTCAACAACTTTTGTCCCCTTTCTTGTATTCTTGCAAATCACTTCCAAATAAAGAGGGAAAAATAGTACCACTGAAAAACAGCAGTACACAGGTGTTTTATATAAAATTACAAATTTGTAGTCAACAGCTTTTATTATGAACCTAACCAGATTTAGCATTCATAGTCATGTACTTTAAACAGGTGTCAGAAAATACTAAAATTCATAAACTCAGTTGAGCAGGGCCTTAAAAGAGTAGTGGCTCCCATCTAATAGAGGAATCCCTTCCATGATATCCATTCTGGGTGAAAACTTGCACTGACTCAGAGTTAGCAATCAAAATACTTCCTTCCATGTCTGAATAACTCAAAATTCTTCATACTAGGTTGAATCTGTTTTCCTGAAGTTAGTATTTATATAGCACTTAAGGTTGCAAATCGCTTTATAACTATTATCTCATTTTATGTTTTATACTAAATTCATAGTGAACTAAAGCCCCCTAAAACACTTAAGTCAGGAAGTGCAAGAATAAACATTTATTCCCTATTATATTTCATCCCCTTAATTTTTTAAGTTCACTCTAAATCCTGATTGCATTAACTAACATGTTTAGCTATTCCTCTCAGCTCTATGTAATACATACATTTAATCAATGCCCTCTCCAATGATCAGGTCTGTACCTATCATGTAAATGGAATTAGCGCATCCTCATTCAGTCTATTTTAATTTGAAATCGAGTTAATCTGATTTCTGGTGACCATACCTTAAATATCTAGTTTCCCGTCTTACACTATAAACCACGAATGTCAGTTAACAATAATTACAACTGCCATTTACATAGCATTTTGGAATTTACAAAGTTCCTTTACACATAATTTATTCTATCCCTAAATAAGACTATAAACTAACAAGAATAAAATATAATCTTCCCTAATTTATATATAAAGAAATTTGAGGCTAAAGGGTTAAATAACTTGCTGAAACACAACTATCAATTAGCAGAGCTGGGACTGAAACCCAGTTCTCACTACACTATTCTGATTATTAATCAAAGTGAATGGTTCTAACGAGAAGGCCCTTTTCACTACCAGCTATTTCTTCATTTTTTCTAAGTCAGACTGCAACATAAGGGATAGGTTACAGAAGAAGAAAAAAACTTGCCTAGAATAAAAATAAAGCATTACAGAATGGTTTATGGGAATAGGTTGTAGATTTTTTTAAAAACCCAGACCTTTTTAAACCTTTACCTTCTCTCTTAAGAATTATTGGTTCCAAGGTAGAAGAGCAGAAAGGGTTAGGCAACTGGGGTTAAATGACTTGCCCAGGGTTATTCTACTAAGAAGTAGCTGAGGCTAGTCCCTTCTCATCTCCAAATTTGGGTCTAATTCTCTTTTTAAAATGATCTTTGCAAATAGGATAGATTATCCTTGATACTAGAATACCATCAGGGGCAGGAACTCTGACTACCATTTCCTTTATAACTCTCCATAGTATGAGGTGTGTTTCGCAAACAGTAAATCTTTAAAAAATATAATGAACTTGATGGACCTGGAATTGTTCAAATGTAATCTTTATGAAGATAAACAAAAATGACTCAACAAAACCTCAAAGTTCTAGCTAATCCAATCCTCTTAATTTGAAATCTTATTTTGAATGAATGCCTTAAAACAGGGTTTTAAAAGTATGCTTTGGATAGAGGTTCTGATTGAAGTTTTCAATTTTCAAGGAAAGAAAAAAAAGTAGCACGGTTCCATTAAGACACTGATAGTATTGAAATGATTCAAATTTGGGTCATAAGAAGTGGGAGTTCTCTACAGTATTATCTGGAAGGAACTTTAGGAATGGCTCAAGAGAAGTAGCACTAAGATCTGGATTTAAGTCATAGTGCTACAACTTTCTGATGTGCGGCCTTGTGCAAATCACTTACCCCTTTCCAGGACTCAATTTCCTCATTGGTAAAATAAGAATTAGATCAAATCAGTGGTTCCCAAACTGTGGGCAATTGAGTCTACATTATCTCAAGAGATTCATAAATCCATGTTCATCAAGTAGTGTCATTTTTAGTTTTATTTAACTCAAAATATATACCACGACTTACAATCTACCCTCTTCTAGTTATTGTCAAGGGTATCAATATTCTTTTGGTCACTCAGGTTCACAATCATGTTGTCATTTGACTCCTACTTCACACTTACCTCACAATCCAATTTACTGTCAAATTTTGTCATTGCTATCTTTACTACATCTTGTACATTTTACTTTCTCTCCATACACATAGCTACCACCCCGATATAGGTCCTTATCACCTCATACCTGGACTGGACTATTATAATGTCCTAGTTGGTCTTCCTGTTTCATTCAGTTGCCAAACTAATTTTTCTAAAGTATTAGTCTGACCATATCCCTCTACTTCAACTCTAATTTCTATGACTTCCAGAATTAAATATAAAAGGCTCTGCTGGATGGCCCCTTCCTACCTTTCTGGTCTTCTTAACTGTACACTTGCCTATTTGCTGTTACTTAACCATGATAATATATCTCCCTACTCCATACCTTTTCACTGGCTATCCCCTAAAACCTCCTCACTTCCATTTCTTGACCTCTCTGGGATCCTTCAAGACTCAGCTCAAATACCACTTTCTGCATAAGTTATTTCTAGCCTATTCTTAATACCACCTCTTCCATTTACACTTGTATATATTTGATAAGTACACCTATTTGAGTGTTGTTACTTCCATGAAAATGTGGGCCCCTGGAGGCCTTTCTTTGTATCCCTAGTGCCTAGCACATAGTATGTGCCTAATAATGCTTGACTTAACAGAATAAATAAGCAAACAGACCTATTACATACTAAATAAAAATCTCTCTCTCTATATATATATATATTTCTATTTTTAAAGTTTGCAGATGCTGATTCAGAAACTACAATCAATTCATTTAAAAACAATACTGAATTTATAGTATTTTTTGTAATTTATTTTCTCATAATAGAAAGTAATGGTACAACTACTATTATGTAATTTTTTTTTTTTAACGTTAAAAAGGAGTCCTTCTGCTCCAAAAGGCCAGCAATCCCTCGAGTACATGTTCTCTATAGGCACCATCTGGCTAGGGTACTTCCTGTGTCAAACATCAAATAGCCTGGAGTTGACAAATGCTTCTCTCCCCGGCCCATTTGTCTGCCTCCTCCCCATTCAAGTATCACAGGTGGAGTCCAGGAGCAAGAGAGATGAATATCTAGAAAACGTCTGGCCAGCTCCCAAGTAGATTCTGCATCACATGGCACTATCTAATGCTATAGATTTCTTCTTCATGGGCAAAAAGAATAAAGCACCCTTTTGTACTAATGGGTAAGACTACACCAAAAATACCATGATGAAAGTGTTAGATGCCATGGTAACATGAGATCTAAATATCAAGTCCAGCCTTAGAAGGTCCAAATTTGCTTCTTCCTTTTTCCTTATTTTTCTATATCCACTTATTAGTTACCATAGAGATAGGCTTTCTCACTATACCCATTCAACTCATTGAGCATCCTATAACAGTTTAAACCCCTTCTAGTGCCTAGTCCTCAGCACAGCACTAGGGTATATGTAGTTACTACTTAACACATGCTTGTTGATTGGCTAATTCTGTCACTTATTGTCATTTTGTTCATCCATTTGTGATTGTAAATTTACCTGGTAACACGAGCCGGCTGCATTCTGAGGTCTCAGTAACAGGCAGCAGGGACAGACAAGTGATGTCTTTAGGTTCGGATTCCACCAGACCTTGTCCCAATGGTATGGACGTGTTCTGAACAAACTGGACCAGCAGCTGGAAGGGGAAGAAAAGAGAGATGGCATTCAAACGAAGGGGCGCTGTAACTGGACACCTGAATTTGTATATGTACCAAAAAGTGGAGGCATCATTGTTAAGGCATAATAGTTTATCTCATTAACCATACCTGCTCACTCCCTAGCTATGTGATCACTTAATCCCCAATGACTAGCCTGTAACACTCTTTTGTGTTGGAACTGATACTTAGTATTGATTCTAAGACTGAAGGTAAGGGCTTTAAAAAAAAAATGGATTGGAAGGCATGGTGGCCTCTCCCAAAACTGAGATTCTACTGACTCCACCAAACAGGAATAGCAACAACAGAACAATGACCATCAATACAAAACTAACAAAAATGGCTTACATTCTGTTAGTGTTCATATATTTATGAATGCATAATAAAGGATATGGCATGCTCTTGTCAACACGAACACTTCTAACAATGTAAATTTGTCACTGTAAATTACCTAGAATCATAATCATTTCCAGTCTATACAAATATAACCATAACTTGAGGATCAATTATAGGCTATAGCCCACAGAAGGAAGATAAGCCCAGATTAAGCTCACCTCTGGTTTGGACTCTAACTCATCCGATAACATTGATTCAGCTTCCAAATCCTGTAACTGTTAAAGGGTATTATAAAGCTCAACTCAAGAGTCAATGACTATCTCCTGTTATTTTCATATTTCCCAAGAGAGTACAATGATCTTATAGTTAAGGTGTCTTGGGCAGTTAATTTAACCTAAAATAGAAAAGAAAAACATAATTAGCTCAGAATTCTTGGTAAATAACAAAGACTCAAAATCAAAAGTTCTTGACCAAATCAGCATCACAAACAAGTTTTTAAAAAAATCAGCCCCAAAACTTATTAAGTCAGTTAAACCCTTATTAGTATTTTCCACACCATTACTATGATGATGAAGTGATAACAGTAAACACTGATCCCCTGAAAGAGTAGAGTACCAATGTTATGTGTGGTATCTCCAATTTTAATTTAAATTCTTATTTTCTTACAAGCTAAATTCTTTCAGAAACTGGACCTCTGAGTCCATGTGAGTTTGAATGGCTATTACTAGCAGTATCAAAAAAAAAAAAAAAAAAAAAAAAAAAAGTAAAAAGCAAACTGTTCAAGTGAATATAAATCCAAGGGAAACTCAAATATTTGGTGACTAACTGAAATCTTTATTTTTCACTCTTTAAAGATAATAATTTACAAAATGTTTATGAAAGGATACTTTTAATTTTTTCCTCACAAATTAACCATAATTCACTCACTTTTACAATACCTTTGCTCTCTTACACGCTCTTCCTTAACTCTGCTATTGCATAAAATTATCCTGTAACAATAATTTATCCACAGAAGTAAAAATCCAGCTTGACAACATACCTTTCAGTTACTTCTTCTAGCTTACCTTGTCCTCCTCTTTCACTGCCTAGTTCTCTCTTTCAATAGTTACCACTAAAATAAAGTTAACTACTGAGTGGTTCAACCAACACAGGTGGACATGTCCCTACTTGGCATCAATAGGCAGTTATGGCTTTCTAGAGTCAATTTTGAGAATTCAGGTTTTTAAGCATGACCTGATACCTACTTCCTATTATTAGCCCTTCTAAACAAATTAAGGAAATAAATCCCAAATCTTAAAAAAAAATGAAATCAGGAAATGAGCTAAACAATACTTAATAAAGCCTTTCCTCTACTTTCTTTTTATTAGGTTTTAATGGAAACTGATTTTTTGGCTACTAGTACAGACGTCTATTCTCTTCCTCTAGCAAAAACTGGAACACTGGGAAGGAACAGCTAGTACTTAAGAGAGATCTCTTGATACTGGATCCCAAGTTAACAAATTTAGCTCTTTAAATAATATAAAGAATAATGATACCTTCTCATTGACATCTATAAACCAGACCCACTGGGTAGTGATTTTTTAAATTGCCAACTAAATATTATTCAATAAAACCATGACACATTTGTTTTAAAGGTTTTATGTTAATAACAAGATAAAAATAATTTTAATTTGTCAGTTACCACACCCCACCCAAGTTCCCATCACCTTTCTTTCTTTGTCAATATATTCTTTATTATTCTTCCATTTACACGGTCACATTGTATAATTCTGTTCTGGTGCTGCTTTTTTCACTTTTCATGATTTTATAAAAGTCTTTCCAACTTTTATATTCTTCATATTTATTGATCTTAGTTGCAATGCAGTTTTAGGTTATGATAATATATATTTAACCAATCTTTTATTTTTAGAAGTGCAAATCTTCATTCATCAGCTTTTTGCACTCTTCCCAGGCACCCCTTAAATATTACCTATAAAGATTTTCTGTGAAAATTGTGTTAAAGATTCTATCCAATCCCATGAAGAAATCCAATGCTATTTTGCTTGATGTTACCATGAGTACTCTAATTTTGGAAATATCATTTTTACTTAATTTTGCCTAGCCAGAATGTCCCCTTAATCACTTTTCATTTGTCATTTCAGTTTTACAAGCTGTGTCTTGTTCAAATGCACAAGTTACAGGTGTTCCCAAAGTCTCAGTTTCTGTTTTTGTGAGTGGGCCAAATGAAAGAAGGAAAAATGAACATGATTTTTCAGATTAACAATAATGCTGTTATCATCATCATTATTATTAATTGGGGTTTTAAGATTAATAAGCTTAAAACTGCACTGAGATTTTTGGGACTATATGTATTAAACTTAATTCTCAAATAAGTAATGGTTATAAAAGAGACTTTTGTTCAAATTTGGCCCAACATTAGCTGAATGACCTTGTTGTATAAGTCGCTTAACCTATTGCCTAGGAGGCAACTAGGTGGCCCAGTGGATAGAGGGCTTTGGAGTAAGGAAGACTCATCTTACTGAGTTCAAATCTAGTTTCAGACATCAGCTATGCAACCATGGACAAGTCACTTGTTTTACCTTAAATTCATTGAAGAAAGAAAATGCAAACCACACCGTATCTTTGCCAAGAAAACTCAAACAGTGCTCATCAACAATATCTCTAATAACTGGCAATATCACCAACACATTAATTTTCGGTTGAGACGGTTGGATTTTCTATTATTTCATCTGCAAATAATAACATTCTGACCTCTTCACTTTTGTTGTTTACCTCTTTCTTTTTCCTGTCTTATTGCACCTAATATTTCCAATATTCTGTCAGACAGAAGAATTCAAAACAGGCACTCTGGTTTTGTACCTTTTCAGATCCCAAAGTCTCCAGTGTTCTCTTCCACTTCAAACTAATTTGTATTTTCTTATCTCTACCCATGCTCAGTAAAACTCAGATCCCTCAAAGTTAGAGACTGTTTTACTTTTGTCTTTACATCTCTACCATATAACAGGGTGCTTAATACATTTTGAACTAAATCTCAAAGAAGAATAAAAACAGCAGGAATAGTAACCTAGATTACTCAATCCAAACTTACCAAGATTTCTTAAAATTAATTTAACTTATTTAAGAAAAATTAAGGGCAATATCTGTTACTCAGATAACTGAAAGCCATATGGCAGTCCTTTCACTGTGGCATCTACCTCTCCAAAAAACATCTGCTAAAACAGGCATAGCCAATTTTTGTTGCCCCTTGTCAGTAAGAAACCCAATGTTCTCCCTTTCTCAACACGGCTGATACAATAAATGATACAACAATGTATTTTTTACTCTACTGTTTGAGTAGGAAATAACAAAATCTTCATTTATTAATGAATCTAGGCCAGATATCATAATCACTTTTATATGCAACCTAATTCCTAACAAGGAAATCTTGATTTTATGACATATTCTCCCTTTTCCACTTTCTAATATGAAACATATCTGTTTTTCACTAATGCTTAGTTCATCAAGAGTAGCTATTAATAGTTTGCTGACATGGTAGTAACCTATAAACTTCTTTCCTACCACCTAAGGCCCAATTCCAATCCTTGTCCTATTTTCAACCTTTACGTCCACCCCAAAAAGGCCATATTTAGGCCATAAAGATAAAAGAAGTATGGTCAAAGACCAATAATTATACCAACACACTTAGGGGATATAAGACCATAGCACCAGCCGAAAGTGCCCCAATAGTTATGCATATTCTTAAATTTTGTGTTGATTTCACTCACATTAAAAAAAAAAAAAATTTGGTCCATTACAGAGTAACAGTTTTAAAAAAAAGGGCATGAAGCACACTAAATCCCTACTACAGTTACTATTATTCAATGGAATTTAGATACTAAAACAAAATGTCAGATTCTACAAAACTTTGCAATGAATGCTCCCAGAGAACAAGAGCCTTGCACTTGATAGTGTACAAATAAGTAACAGAAGAGCTTTGGCATGAAGCATAAAACTTCTGAAGAACTCTTTTTTGTTCTCTTAAAAGTAACTAAAGTTTGAAAACCTACATCCTTTCCCTACAATATCATTCTACTTCATATTATTTTCAATCGATATTTTCATTAAATAACAGAGAAGTGAAAAAAGAAGTAGTACTTTACATAAAGATCTAAGATCTCAATCAGAATCCTGGCTACCACTAATTTATAATCTGAACAAATTACTTATCTATGTGGACTTCAGAAGTACCCTTTGGAAAATGGAATTATGTATCAACCTGAGATTATACTGAATAAAACCTAATAAAAATAAGGTATAAAATACTTTAGAATAGTTGATAAAAATGAAAGCACAGCCAGGTCAAATGAAGTAAGCACACTGCTCAATTAAAATGATCCAAATAATCAAGATTCTAATTGAATCCAACAGGCAGGGTTGTGCCATGGAAAGCACTACAACCAGATTGAGAAGACTCTATGTGACCTTTGCACCCATATCCCCATATGTAAAACAGGGATAATACTCAATTACCTTTAACTATCATTCTCTCAAGCTACTGTCCCTTTCACACTCAAAATAAATGACTACTTATTTACTCTACTTCCTCTAATCTCACTCATTTCTCAACTCCTTACAATATGGTTTCTTGGCCTCAACTGGAACTCCAATTACTCTCTCCAAAGTTACTATCATCATTTAACTGCCAAACTCAAAGGCTTTTCCCTCAATAATCACCATGCTTGATTTCTTGAGGGCATCTGACATTGTTGAATCTTTTCTTCCCTGGATTTTTGTAAAAATAGTGTTATGTTTCTCTTTCTAACTAATAGATTTTTCTTGAGTCTCCTTTGCAGGATCATGTACAACCACCTTTATGTGGATACACCTATGGGCTGTCCTGGGCCTTTCTCCCTTTCTATCTCTATGCCCTCTGTGATCTCAACAGCTTGGAGGTATTCAACTCTCTATCTTCCCTATGCCAATGACTCCAAAGTCTATATATACAGCCTTCACCTCTTCTTTCTCCAGTTGTAAACATTAGATGCCAATAGACATCACAAACTCAATCTATGTCCAAAACAGAACTCATGATCTTTTCCTTTAAATTCATTTCTCCTCTTAACTTCCCTATTTCTGTTGAAAGCACCATCATTCTTCAGTCACCCAGGTTCACAAACTAGAAGATATTGTTAGCTTTCCAATTCCACTTGCCACCCCCTTCTTCCTTACCCCATATCAAATCAGTAGTTAGGCCTTATTAATTTTACCCTTTAATGTTATTCTATTTTATATTGTTAACCCCAACTTCTCTCTCCTTAACCTGAATTCTGATCTTCCCTCTTGTGGATTTCAGCTTCTCAACTGGTCTTCTTCCATCTTGTCGCTTATTTTCCAAATAGCTGCCAAACTGATATTCCCAAGGTACAGGTCTAATCTAAAGAGCAAGTCATTCTTCTGCTCAAGAAGTTTTAGTGGCTCTCTCTACTGTGTTTGTATTGTATATTAACTCCACTTTTTTCATTAAAGTTCTTCACTATCTGGCTCCAGTCTCTTTCCGGGTTGACACCCTTCTCAATCTACATTTTGGCCAAACAGGCCTACTTGCTCAATCACTCCCTTCCTTGGGCCTGTACACAGGCAGTGCCTTATATGAGGGATACTCTCCCTCATAACCTACTTTTTTGATCTCATTGCTCCCCTTCAAGACTCAGTTCAAATGTACCTCCCTCAAGAGATCTCTCCTGATTACCCTAGTTGTTAGTGGTCCCTCTATCATTGTGCAGTTATGTTTATTTTGGATATACACTGTACTGACTTGTGTGGGGAAATGTTGTATCTTATCAAGAGAATAAGTTTTTTAAGGACAGGAATTGCCTCAATTTTGTAGCTACAATGCCTAGTACAGAGGAGGTAGTAATAAATAAAGTAACAATGGTCATCAACATAAAGAATAAAATTTAAATATATGCTTAAAACTCACATATTAATATATAGCAATGTGCTTACTAAAACTAACACAAAGGAGGAAAAAATCCAAATAACATTATAATAGTAACTTGTCCCCTGATTTAAGAGGCCACTGTAACTACTGCCTAGTCTGTATCTTTGCTCCTTTCAGCCCTCTCTGTATATTGTTGGGCCACAGTGACTGTTGTCATCAGAATTTTAACACAAATCCCACTGATTATAGTGCATTTTACAGACAAAAGCATTTTCAAAAGGAAAAACCATGATACATATGGCAAATAGATAATTTCCAAATCTTTGTATGGAGTAGTACTATAGAAGATCATCAAATTCTACTGATGATAATTATGGAGTACTTGATAATACCATAAACCAGAATCACTGAATTTCAGAGTTATGAGGGGCCTGAATGGTCAAAGGTTTGGTCCAACAAATGGATCTGTTTAATTCTGTTTAATTTAATTAACAAATTTAGAAAGATTCCATTTGGTTGGTGGATCAATCACCATATTTTACAGACAAGAAAATTTAAGACACAAAATGATTAAGCAGCTGCTTACCAAATGTCATCAATCTAGTTAAAGGCAAGCCGGGGCCAAAATTTAGCTCTCCAAAGTCCTAGGCCATTGACTTTCTTTACACTAGCGTTTTCTCTTTCAATCACAAACTAAATATTTTAAATCTGAAGAAATTATCTCTTATTCTCTGCATTCTGATCCAGGTAAACACAACACAGATATTTATAGAATGATAACTTTATAGCAGAATGGGACCTTCAAGGTCATCTGCACCCCATTTTAACAACTCTGGAAACTGAAGTCCAGAAAGTTTAAGTGACTTGGAGAAGGAGTTCTAATCCAATGCTATGGTCACTGCACCAAGAGAGCTATTCATTTGGATTTTGAGAAACCACCTCTATCCAAAAAATTAGGGCCAACCTGCAAAAATACTTAAAACATTTCCAACTTAAAACTGTCCAAGATTAGCTTCCAGCTCCAGAAAATGAAAATGAGTTAAATTTTTTGGCTCTTTGAAAGGTAAAGGGGGCAAACTCCCCCTCCCCCCAAAAAACAACTAACCGTTTCTCTTTTTTTCTTGTTGTTGATGGAATAAAACTCGCTAAGGGTTTGTGGAGTTCGAATAAATTAAATGAATGGGGACATTCAGTTCAAAAAACAGGAAGGAAGGTTAAACGTTCAGTCAACCTTGTCCCTTCCTTTCCCGCCCCCGAGATGACCGCAAAGGGCGGACGAGGGCAGGCCGCAGCCAGCCCACCCTCCCTCCGGCACTAATCACCCCTCCGTGGACCCCCACCAAAGGCGAGGAGGCCGAGGGCAGCCTGGGATGACACGTCCAGACGCAGCCTCCGCCAGGCGAGAACAGCCACCCGCCTCCATTTTTTTCTAGGGCCTTCGGACAAGGAGCCCAGCCCAGGGGAGGCCAGGCTCGCCGGAGGATAATAAGCCAGTGTCGCCCCAGAGACCCTGCCGGGAAGCTCAGACAAGTCACGACTCTCTGGCGCTCCTGGCCTCTCCGGGTGGAGAGGCCCGAGGCCTGAAGCTGCGGCCCCGGACTAGAGGTCCCCTCCCTAACCCCCCAGCGGGGCTAACTCCCGGGAAAGAAGTCTGGGATGGGGGCAGCTTCCCTCTCCTTCCCACTTTCCCTCCAGGGACACGGAGCCGCGCCTCCCGTCTTTGCTGGAGCTGGGCCCCGCCGCACGGCACTCACCCGGTGCTGACCTAGCTGGACGGAGACAATCCCAGCTCTCACCTTCTTGTCCCGGGCGGCCAGCCGTCCCCAGTCCCTGAGTCTGTCCAGAAGCGGGGCTTCCGGCTCCCGCCGGAAGCTGTTCAAGCGCGGGACAGGAAGTTTTAGCCTCCCCCAACCCCCACCCCACCCCACCCGTGGACATCATCACGCCACGCCGGGGAGGAGACGGGGAGGAGGAGGCCAGGATCAGCTTTCCCTCAAGAGGGCTGGGTCATTGGTGGGGGCGGGGCTGTGGGGGTGGGTCCTAGCCCCCTACATCCAATCACTTGCCAGGTCTTGTTTTTTTTTTCTTCTACCTATTCTCCACCTCTGGCATTGCCCCATTCTCTATACTTAAAGCACAGCAACTCTCTGCAGGTGTCAGGGATTCAAAGTTGGGAGAAAGGAGCAAATGGCTCAATTCAGATTTTCAAGGCGGCTGCTCTTCTGCCAACCTGACAAAAAACATAGCCAACAATTTGGAAATAGCTAAACAAGTTATGTTCTATGATTGTGATGGAATCTTATTGTGCTATTAGAAATGATGAGCAGTATGGTTTCAAAAAGCCTGGAAGACTTACATGAACTGATGCAAAGTGAAGTAAGCAGAAACATCAAAACATTATATACAGTATCAGTAATGTTGTAACGATGATCATCCGTGAAAGACTTGGCTACTCTAAGACAATTCCAAAGGACTCACGGTGAAAAAATGCTATCCACCTCCAGAGAGAACAAATGGATGAACAATGTGGACTGAAAAATGCTTTTTTCACTTTCTTTTTCTTGCCTTTTTTTTTCCAGCATGGCTAATATGGATATGGAAATATGTTTCTCATGACTTCACATATATAATTGATATAATTTCTTACTTTCCAAGTGAGTGGGAAAATTTTAAAATAAAAGATTTAAAAATGAACGTTAAAAATAGATGAATGAGGGGCAGCTGGGTAGCTCAGTGGATTGAGAGCCAGGCCTAGAAATGGGAGGTCCTAGGTTCAAATCTGGCCTCAGACACTTCCCAGCTGTGTGACCCTGTGCAAGTCACTTGACCCTCATTGCCTACCCTTACCACTCTTCTACCTATAAGTCAATACACAGAAGTTAAGGGTTTAAAAAAAAATAGATGAATGAATAGTTTGTTTGTTTTAATTGGCCCATTGAAGGAGGGATATACACTTCCCAGCTGTGTGACCCTGTGCAAGTCACTTGACCCCCATTGCCTACCCTTACCACTCTTCTACCTATAAGTCAATACACAGAAGTTAAGGGTTTAAAAAAAAATAGATGAATGAATAGTTTGTTTGTTTTAATTGGCCCATCGAAGAAGGGATATAGTAGTGGATAAAGGGCTGGGCTCAAAAGTAAAAAATCCTGAGTTCAAATCCTACCTCTGTCACCAGCTGTATGACTTTAGACAAGTCATTTAATCTCAAGGTGTCCTCATTTATAAAACAAATGGATTGAATTTTGTGCCATCTAAGGTTCGTTTCAACTCTAAATCCAATAAACTAAAAAAGAGTTGTTGTTCAGTTGATTCAGTTGTGTCCAATTTTTCATGACCCCCATTTGGGGTTTTCTTGGCAAAGATACTGGAGTGATTTGCCATTTTCTCCCCCAGTTCATTTTCCAGATAATGAAACTAAGGCAAGCAGAGAAAAGTGACTTGCCCAGGTTCATATAACTAGAAGGTGACTGGGGACATATTTGAACTCAGGTCCCTAGTATTTTATCCATTGTGCTACCTAATTGCTACATATATATAAAGTAGTTAAAAGTAGTAGCTAGGGGAAGTTGGGTAGCTCAGTGAATTAAAAGCCAGGTCTGGAGATTGGAGGTCCTGGGTTGTAACCCTGAGCAACTGACAATCCCAATTGCCTAGCCCTTACTGTTCTTCTACCTGGGACCAATACTTAGTATTGATTTTAAGATGCAAAGTAATGGTTTATATAGTATCTTTTCCATATATTGCCTCATTTGAGCTTCACAATAATCCTAAAAGGAAGGTGCTCATATTTTTCTCATTTTATGGATAAGGAAACAGGTTGCCAGAAGCTAAGTGATTTGCCCACAGTCTATAGCTAATATATCAAGTATTATTCAAAAGTAAGTGTTCCTTACTCCAAGTCCCATGATCTATACACTGTGCCAACTAACTTGCCTCGAGGCTCTTATTTTCCTCATCTATAAAATAACAAGGTTGAATTCCATACATCTAAAGTGCCTGAAAGCTCAAAATCTATGAAAAAAAATTAAGAAAATTGATCATAGCTATCATTTATAAGGTTTTCAAAAAACTTCCCATTTGAACTTCATAATAATATATTCCCTTTTCACAAATGAGGAAACTGAGGCTTCTAGAGATTATATGATTTGCCTCTTATCACACAGCCAATAAGTATCTCAGGCAGAATTTGAATTTAAACCTTACTAATATCAAGTATAGTATTCTTATCCACATAGTATCACCTTACTGTTCAGTCATTTCACTTGTGTCTGACTCTTTCTAACCTCATTTGGGGTCTTCTTCCTGTTCCAGCTCTTTTTATAGATGAAGAAACTGAAGCAAACACAACTAGTAAGTGTGGATTTGACTGGATTTGAACTCAGGTCTTCTTGATTCCATGCCCAGTGCTCTAACCATTGTGCTACCTAGCCTCTCTCTGCATCACAGACTGTCTGCTAAGTACTGAGGATACAAAAAGAAAAGCAAGACAGTTACTATCCTGAAGGAGCTCCCATTCTAATAAGGTGAGATAACATATAAAGTTTCAGTTGCAAGTCAATTGTAATAAATTAATTTAGCAGCAATAATTACTGACATTTTAAAAGTGTTTTATATTTCCTTCTTTTTCCATAGTTTTTTTTTTTTTAAACCCTTGTACTTCGGTGTATTGTCTCATAGGTGGAAGATTGGTAAGGGTGGGCAATGGGGGTCAAGTGACTTGCCCAGGGTCACACAGCTGGGAAGTGGCTGAGGCCGGGTTTGAACCTAGGACCTCCTGTCTCTAGGCCTGACTCTCACTCCACTGTGCTACCCAGCTGCCCCCTTTCCATAGTTTTTTTAAAAACTCTTACCATTTTTTTTTTAGGATAGGCAGAAGAACAACAAGGTTGAGGCAAATGATATTAAGTGACTCGCCCATAACTAGCATAACTCAGGTGGTGTGTCACTTCAAGAAAAAAACCCCATAATTTCACGATATTAATAGTTTAAATAATAAAAATGTATAATTGTAACATATAACTATTTAATAAACTAAAATAGGTAATTTAATATAGGTAAAATTGTCATCTATAGTGCACAGAGTGTCTAAACTACATTACAGCAAATGTTTCATCCTCGGCATGTGGCCCCATACTTCTCTGTATACGGCTGCGTGTACTAACACATGTATCATAGGTTTGCCATCACCAGTTTACCCCTTACTGCTCTTCTGCCTTCAAATCAGGATTATATATAAATTTCAGAGGCAAAGGCTTACAATAATTACTTTATAAACACAAAAGACATCAACAAAAACAGACAGGCAAGAACATACAAAGTAAACCAAGGGTTTACCACCCTCAATCTTTAAACTTTAACAAGGCTGAATTAAAGAACAAAAAAAATTTAAAGTAAACTGGAAAAGTAGCTAGATGGCACAGTGGATAGATTATTGGGCTGGGAATCAAGAAGACTCAGCTTCACGTGTTCAAATCTGACACTAACTGCATGACCCTGGGCAAGTCACTTAAGCCTATTTGCTTCAGTTCTTCATCTGTAAAATGAGCTGGAAAAGGAAGAATGTCAAACTATTCCAGTGTCTTTGCCAAGAAAACCCCAAATGGGGTCATGGAGAATCAGACACAACTGAAAAATGAGTGAACAACACACACATACACACACACACACACACACACCACACCACACACAAAGTACTATGCTATAGTAAACAGACTATTGAACTTGGAATTAGATGGATAAGGATTTGATCATGACGTTCAACATTTATTAGCTGAGTGTTTTGACAAGTTCCTATTTTATTTTATTATTTAGATAATTTATCAGATTTAGATACTTGTTATTTCACGAGTCAACGTTTACCAAGTCTTATTTTAGTTTCTATGGGATCCTATATTTTTTCTTCATTGCACCATCATTTATTACTAGTTTTGTTGTAATATGGCCTATATATAAAATGCCTGGCTTTTAAAAAAAAATATGTGCCTGTGTTTTTAAAAATAATTCTATTTGTGGTGCCTTTTGTTCTTAGACAACCCAAGCCCCAAAATCCACTGGTATGGAACTCTCCTCACTGGTAGAGTTCAATGCCTTGCCTGTGTGAGAAGTGGGGAAGAGTTGGTGGTCGTAGGAGAGAAGAGAGATTTCTTCAGTCTCTTTGGACTCGTCACTCTTTTCTGTTTTTCCCATTCAATAAACATTTATGAAGCATCTACAATGTGTCAGGCACTATGCTAAGCTTTGGGGATACAATTAATAAAAAGACAGTTCCAGTCTTCAACAAACATAATTTTTAAAGCAAGGGACAAAAGGAGGAGAAAACCTGGGGCTGGAAGGGAGGCACATCTGTTGCAGGGGCATGTTCTGTGGAGTTGAAACCAGGCTGGGCAGCAGATGGAAGTCAACCTTGTTACATTTACATCACAATAATTTCTCAGTGTTACCCCCATTCCCAATCTGTAACTGAACTGAACTTTATAACAAAGAAAAAATTAAATAGAAACAATTTAACAATATGTAGCACTCAGAATTTTTACCAATAAAGAACAAGAGGCCATTTCCCCAAGAATAACAATGTTTATTAATGGGATCATACAAGCTTATTAACAGAGAATGGTTCTTTTGTCAGCCTCTTCCTACTTAGATTCTCAGTAAGGCTTGACATCTCCTTTAAACAGAGGTGTGTCCTCTTTCTTATTGACCTGACAGCTTGTTCTTTGGACCTCCTCTGATAGTCCCCACTGGTGGATATTTTGAAAGAAGTGGATTTAGAGACCTCGACTCCTCCCTCATTGCTTCATCACAAGGAAGGTTGGTCTTTATCCACATAAGGAAACTGTCAACACATCCTACTTTTAAAAAGGCCAAAGTTCACCAGCTGTGGGCAACACACCTTTCTTTGGAATGTCAAAAAATTAAATGTCAGGAAGCTTATAAAGCCTAGCTTCTGCTAGCAAACTTTGGCTAGAAAATATAAGTTGCCTCAACTATGTTTTCAGTGGCTCTTTCTCTTGTTGGAAACCTGGTTGCCCCCAAATCTGGATGATATATTTAACAAGGACAAAGGTTTTATGCATTCAAATGTGTCAAAAAGTTCTTACAATGGGATATTTCCTAAGGTGGGACATTCTCTAAATTTCCTAGGAACAACAAGTAATGAGAGATGAGACTGAGTCTTGATTCAGGAATAGAAGTCATTCAAAATAATCAAAATAAATCTTTTTTATATACAAATTCTGACTTTTAATTCTCCACCTTTCTACTGTAAGGAAGGAGGCTAATTTTCATTATTTTTCCCCAGACCATACTAAGTTCAGCTTTCTTTTGATTATCTTTGCATGTATGTTGTCGTAGTATTGTGTATCTTGTTTTTCTGGTTCTGTTATTGGGAAACACTAGCCTTGCCAATAAATAGATTATGCCCAGATTTTTAGGCCTCAGTTTCTCTTAATTGTAGAATTTTACCTCAACAAATCATAGCAAAGAACTGAAAAAAATGTGGATGTCCATCAACTGGATAATGACTGGACAAAAGGAGATAGCTGTAAAAATTTCAGGAAGTCAGAGAAATATGGGAAGATTTGTATAAACTAGTCAAGAATTAAATAAACAAAAATTATTGTGATATAAATATAACAATATTGTCTTGATTTGACTGGAAGAAAGGCAAGAATACATATATCTTTAGCATCAACCCTCCTCTTCCCGTTCTTCTCCAAGGTCTTCAAATTGCTCTAAGAGCATCTGGCACCAGAATCCATATTTTCAACTATGTGCTATGCATCCCTGTTAAAGGAAAAGTCCCGCTTCAGGCCTCACTCCGGTCAATTAAAAATAAACTCAAGAAAGAAGACAAAAAGGTGTTTGTTGGTACCCCAAGGAAAGGGATCAAGCAGTTGGAATGGAACCACACTGCAAAATTCAAGCTCTAGGACTGTTTTTATAAATGGTCGAGCAATTTATATATAAGGGTAAGACAGTCTTGATTGGTAGAGGAGATGGGATATCATCTCAGGTCTTCTTCATTAATGTATCATTGGGAGATTGGATTAGTTTTTAGGTGACTGTACTAGCTTTATGTAAATTCACATTTCACAACAAATTTGACTTAAAGAATTCTGAAAGAAACCATATTCCCCCAAAATACCTATGTTAACTTTACTTTACAGTGTGATAATGAGATTAAATCTACCTTGCCCATTCTCAAATCTAATCACCAAAAAGTATAAACAACTCCACTTAACTCACAAATTGGGAGGTCTGTGATTCACTGTGTGCTAGAGTGAGTGATGTATCAGAATTTACTGACAGCCTCCTGAGCAGTCCTAAGAAAAGCGTCTGTTGTGATAGGACACGTAAAGTAGGAGGAAGGCACAGGAAGTGATGCAAAAGAAGATCCTTTAAAAGAGAGTTCAGTGAGTTCAGCAAGAGAACTCTTCTTGTTCGTGTCTTGGACCTGAACGTCTTCTTCTTATTCCTGACTTGGAGCTGGAGGAGTACTGGACCTGGAACCCTGAAACCTTGGTGAGACTGTTCTTAAATATTTAAGACTGACTACCTTAGTCTTCAGAGGGGCCCTTGATTGGGAGAAGCCCTCATGACTAAATCCCTTGTTAACTGACTTTTAGGCTCTCTGGCTAGGCCTTTGGAGCCCTACCAGAGTAAAGCCCAGACTTGAGTACAAATCTAGTTCATCAAGTTAGATCTCTTCCTCTTTTTATCTCTCTACTTCTACTCTCTCCTATATTTTGTAAATAAATTACTAAAATCATTTTAGGAATTGGTATTTATTCAGTTCCTTAGCGACCACATCTTTAAATATTAATATATCCAATAAAAAAAAAACCCTTTTCCCTCTTACAACAGTATGGTGCTTTCTCTCTCCATTCTTTCCCCTCAACTCAGTGTTCCCCTCTTCCCTCCAAGAAAAAGCAGAAGAAAGGCAGAGACCATCACAGCTGCTGAGACCTGGGCTGAGAAGAGACCTTTTTCTGGATCCACCCACCTGCCATCATGTCCTGCTCCTCATGTGTCTTTCATTTGTTCTGCTTAGATAGTAAGAGTATCTGTCCCTAGCCCACCTAACACCCATCCTCTTCCATGTCTGACATCCACATGTCCTTGAACCATGATGGGTGGGGGTCTCCTCCCTCCAAGGGCACACATAGGGCAAATTCTAATTTTGTAAAGGTCTTCCACTTAAAGAATGGTCTGATAGTATTCAAGTGATGGGATTAGTCTAGATTAGTTTGAGGAATGAGAATAGTCCTTGAGTGATGGGATTAGTCTACAGGCAATGGGATTAATCTAAAGGAACCTCACACTGTCTGGAAGTCTGGGCTATCTCCTTCCAAGAACAGTGAGCACAACAACAAAAGACTGAGCAAGATGAAAATATAGGGAGGTCACTTAGACTATATTTTACTCAGTGGCCTGACTTTGTAGCTTTCCACCTTAATGTTAATCTCTCTGCGTTTGAGTTTCCTCATCTATAAAAATGAAGTGGTGTAAATGATTGCCAAGGTCTCTTTCCATTTTAAATCCTATAAAAAATTTTTGTGTGAAAACAAAATTATCATTCTTCCAGGGCTTGAGTACTTCCTCTTAACTAAAACCCTCCTAGGCCTCTATATTCAAAGCCTCAATCATACTAGATTTCTACCTCTCTTCTTCATTTAATTCATACCAAGTCCACTGAGCTTCCCCCAGAAAGAACACCTTTGATAGCCACTTCCCATGCAGGAGAGGTTAGGGAACCTGCTTATGAGAAAGACATGACAATCTGTAATAGAATTATGGGACAGATGTGTAGAATTTCTACAAGTTGCTCTGATCTGTTATCCAGGTAATCAGAAGCTCTTTTTAATTGGCTGGAGAGTTAGAATAGCAATAATCGAGGCCTTGACCATTTTCTTTGCTTCTTTATCTTGGTACGTTTGCTCTTGGTTTATTTCCTTTGCTGGCAGTATCTTGTGAAAGACAATGTTCTGTTCTCTTTGGATTCTCTATCTGGAGGCATTTCTGCTCTTGGTTCGACTCCTTTGCTGAGAGTGTTTGGTGAAAGACAATGATTTAAAGGCAGGGTACAGGGGCAATTGGTGGTTCAGTAAATAGAGAGCCAGGCCCAGAGATGAGATCTCGGTCCTGGGTTCAAATCTGACCTCATATACTTGCAAGCTGTGTGACCCTGGGCAAGTCACTTAAGTCTCACTGCCTAACTCGTACCACTCTTCTGCCTTAAAACCGATACTCTATTAATTCTGTGTTTTAAAAAAAAAAAAAAAAGGTAGAGTCCTTGGGCTATCTCCTTCCTAGAACAGTGATGGCAAACCTATGGCATAGGTGCCAAAGATAGCATGCAGGCCTTCCTTCCCTCTCCCCCATTCATTACTAGGAAGGCAGAGTGACTCAGGCAGAGCTGCTCCCCTCTCCCTCTCCACCATGCCCTGATGACATTTTTTCACATTCCCCATCCCTCTGCCCAGTAGCCAATGGGAGCACATGGGTGGGGGGAATAAGGTGTGTGACTCATAGGTAGCAGAGCACATGGGTCACTCCTCTCCCCCTCTCTACATTCACTGAGGACATTCCTCACTTCATCCATCCCTCTGCCCTGCAGCCCAATAGAAATGCTTTTTTTCCCCTCCCATATATAGGGTAAGGAGCGGGCAGGGCATGCCTGGCACTTGGTGGTGGGAGGGGCAAAAGGTTTGCCATCACTGTCTTAGGAAAACATGTGGTCCCATTCTCATAAGCTTTGGTCCTCTCTCCCTCCCTCTCTTCCTCTCTCTCTGTGTCTGTATTTGTTTTTTTTTTTCTAAACCCTTACTTTCTGTCTTAGAATCAACACTGATAAGGGGTTAAGAAGAATGGTTAAGGGTGAGCAATGGGGGTTAAATGACTTGCCCAGGATCACACAGTTAGGAAGTGCCTGTGTCCACATTTGAACCCAG
The DNA here is from genome assembly GCF_016433145.1 of Gracilinanus agilis. NCBI lineage: Eukaryota > Metazoa > Chordata > Mammalia > Didelphimorphia > Didelphidae > Gracilinanus > Gracilinanus agilis. Next base: position 479,657,515 of record NC_058131.1, on the reverse strand, counting down.
AACCTCCTGTCTCTAGGGCTGAGTCCCTAGACTGAGTCCCCTAACTGCCCTCTAGCATTTGTTTTTTAAATAAGGTGATAAAGACGAATCTGAAGGTACCAATCATGTAAGTTTTGAATGGTAAGAAGAGGGAGACTCTAAGGGTCCAGGAGTCAGAGACTATGCCAAGTTTTGCATCCATCCCAGTATCAGTGCAGGGAGTGGCCCTTGGAAGCAACCTTAAAGACCTTGTTTAGTAGAAGCTGAGATAAGAACTCATCCCTGAAGGAATGCTGCATCTGGATGTGAAATTGGTGGGACCAATGTTACACAGAATTATGCTATATTTGAGACTACTTCCCCAAAGAATGAGTGGTATAGAAGAAAATGTGTTCCTGAAGTGTTGAGAGGGAACATTGTATTTTTGTTATTACTATGTTTCCAAAACAAATTGATATTAATTAGTTAAATGGAATTGGAGTGTCTTAGACTCTGTTGGCTAATAGTGTAAGGGGAACACAACTGGTGGAGACTTCAATCAATGGCATCAGAAGAGACACTCACAACCTCTCAGGGTGCCCCTAGGATCCCGAAGAGAAGCTGTACCTACCAGACTGACTCTGGAATGGTGAGTCCAGAGCCAGAATATACTCTTTACAATTATATCATGTTATTTACAGTTTTTATAGTTATACTATGGCATTTCTAGAACTCTTGTTAATTTTAAACTTTATACCATATAGTTTTTGCACTTGACAAAATTCAGATTTGGACTCAATTTAGACAGGATTTGAAACAGCATATGTTTTTAAAAATAAAATGTTATTTTAATTATGAACTTAACAAACACCAGCAAATATGAGCACTTCCAAATACAAAGAATAGAAAAAGAGACTTGTACATAAAAACATAAAACTCCATTATGTGAAGCTTGTTTTTTAAAGTATATTTCACACATTACTTCCAAAGCTAGCTCTGTTTTCCCCAAGGTTCTGTTAAAAATATTTCATTGATGCTCCTTTTTTTTATGTTGTCTATTATTAATCTCTCTTACACCTCCTCCTTCCCTTCCCCATTAAAATGCTCCCTTATAACTGACAAGTAGTCAAGGAAACCAAATTTACAAATGACCACCTCAAGGGCAGCTGGGTGTTTTGAGGGGATTGAGAGCCAGACATAGAGATGGGACATCCTGGGTTCAAATTTGACCTCTGGTTCAAATCACTTCCTAGCTGTGTGAACCTGAGCTAGCCACTTCATTCCCATTGCCTAATCCTTATAGATCTTTTCTTTTGGAACCAATAAACAGTGTTGATTCCAAGATAGACGATAAGGATTTAAAAAAAAATATTGAACATGTCAAAAATGTGTATTGTAAAACACTGGTCTTAAAAATAACTTTTTGATCTATATAGCCCAATGATCTAATATCAACAGATTGAATTATCTTACATTTGACTTTTTTTTGTACTCAAGTACATGTAGGATTTTATATTCAACAATAATAAGCACTTATTAATAGCCTACTACATTTCAGGAATGCTTTTGTTTAGACACTCAGATGACAAAAACACAAATATGAAAACAGCCCAAAAGGAGCTTTGTCTCATTTTCCTCATCTGAAAAATAAGCTGGAGAAGGAAATGGCAAACCACTTCTGTATCTTTGCCAAGAAAACCCCAAATGGGGTTATCAAAGAGTTGGACATGACTGAAATGACTGGGGGAAAAGGAGATCCTGTCTTTTGGAATTGTATTATTTGACTTAGTAATTCAATGTAAAAATTATTCATTATTTTACATGAGGTTTTAAAAGTACTATTGTTTAGTACTTCATTCATGGTTGAGTAAGGGTGACATTTTACAAACTCCTACTGCAACTTGTAAAATTATATGTTTAGGATAGGTGTTTATTAAATAGTTAGCATATAATCCATTAAATTACTTCAGAACTATTGTGTATCTCTACTAGCAGCAATGCAATGATCCAGGACAATTCTGAGGGACTTATGAGAAAGAAGACTATCCACATCCAGAGAAAGAACTGTGAGAGTAGAAATAGAAGAAAAACATTTCCTTGATCACACGGTTTGATGGGGATATGATTGGGGACGTAGACTCTAAATGATCACTCTATTGCAAATATAAAAAATATGGAAATAGGTCTTGATCAATGATACATGTAAAACCCAACTGAATTGCTCATTGGTTATGGGAGGAGGGAGGGGGAAAAGAATACTGTAAGACTAAAAATGAATGAATACTCCAAGAATTTAAATTTATAGGATTTAATAACAAAGTGAGAGAGAAAAGGGGTTCCTTCAGCCGAGTGAGCAAAGAGCCAGAGACCCAGCAGCCTAACACACTTGAGCCAAAGCCAAGCCTCCCCCACCCCAAAAAAAGTCCTTCAGCGTGGGTTTCAGCAAATTTATAAACAAACCCACACCAGGGCACAACACTGGGATGGGATGCAAAACAAGGGAACTCCAGGAAGAGTAAAGAATGATGGGAAATGAAGTCCTAATGGTACAAATTCTTAAAACACACAATACAAATCATGTAACCATGGAAAAAATACTCTAAATTAATTTATTAAATAATAAAATTTAAAAATAAATAAAAATAAAACAAAAAAAAGAACTTGTGTAATAATTATTTTCAGAATACTTATAGTAGTGTGGATCTTGGGTTTCTCAACTAAAGTAAGAGATGAGACACTATTCTTTTTTTTTTTTTTAAACCCTTAACTTCTGTATATTGACTTATAGGTGGAAGAGTGGTAAGGGTAGGCAATGGGGGTCAAGTGATTTGCCCAGGGTCACTCAGCTGGGAAGTGTCTGAGGCTGGATTTGAACCTAGGACCTCCCGTCTCTAGGCCTGGCTCTCAATCCACTGAGCTACCCAGCTGCCCCTGAGACACTATTCTTGAGGGAAGTGATTTTGGCTGGGTTGTTGGAGAGAAAAGAGGGAGAAATAAAAGAAGAATGAGAAGCCAGCATCCACCTGAAGAGATAAACTGTCAATAGAAAAAGAAACAGAAGCAGGACAGAAACTGACTTCCAATGCATAAAAGTAGTAGCGGGAGAATGAGAAAATAAAAACAGTAGTTTCTGACTGCTAGAAAGCAAACAATATCTAAAGGCGCTATTGGGAGCAGACTGGACAAGGCAGAATCCTGCTGAATGAAGAGCTGGCTGGTCTTATCTGAATTGCTCTTTAGCACAGAGCCCAGAAAGTAGCTTAAGGGATCAACTCTGGAAAGCTGAAAACTGTTGGCTTTAGTGCTGCTTTTTCACTGAACTGCAATGTGCCTGTTTAATAAAAAAGCTTAATGATGCTTTTGTTGCCCAACAGTAGCAAAGCAGAAGCTTTATCCAACAGGAGAATAGAGAGGTCTAGAAGAGAGGAGCCTGCATAACAGCTAACATACAGACTATTTAAGTCTGCAGACCAGAGTTGCGAGTTGTCCTGGGCACTGAGTTTCCCTATGGAACTTCACTGCAAGATTTCTGTGGGCCTCTTTCTCCCATGGACATTGCGAGCATCAATGGAAGAGTGTGTCCCAATTTTATGGATATACTATTACATTTTGACTATTTGTGCTTTTTCTTTCTCTTGAAAATGTTATATTAGAATTATTTGTACTTCCACTTTTTGATTAGTAAATATTTGATGTTTAAGAGTCAATTGAGTCACATTGACTGCTTTGTATAAATGAGAAGCAAAGCAAGTTGTAGGGGGGCAGCTGGGTAGCTCAGTGGATTAAGAGTCAGGCCTAGAGACGGGAGGTCCTAGGTTCAAATCCAGCCTCAGACACTTCCCAGCTGTGTGACCCTGGGCAAGTCACTTGACCCCCATTGCCCACCCTTACCACTCTTCCACCTAGGAGCCAATACACAGAAGTTAAGGGTTTAAAAAATTAAAAATTAAAAAAAAGAAAAAAGCAAGTTGTAGGAGTGTATCCCGTCCCTATCAGCAGGGCTATCCCTAAGACCCTAAAGATCAGCAGTGGCAGTAAGGCTAACCCATGGGAGAACTACCCCAAATTTCAGAAGTGAGTAACAGCAGGATGACTGAGCCAGCTCCAGCCTAAGGAGAGAGCCTAGAGAAACCTGGGGAACCAGTGCCATGCCTCTGTGCCTCAAATTATTTTAATTAGCTACTTTCAGTTTTTAAACATTTTAAATGGATTACATATAGATTTTTCTGTGTTACATAAGGATTTGAATATGCTGCTTTACAACATTTTATAGACATTCTTATGAAGATTCTGTCCCCTTTCCCAAAAGTCCCTCTGGTTCTTTTAAAATTATGGTTTTAAAAGTGAAAAAGAAGTACAAATATTTCAGCTTTCCCTTTATTCTTTTAAAAAAATACCCTTTCCTTCTGTCTTGAAATTGATACTAAGCATTGGTTCTAAGGCAGAAGAACAGTAAGGGCCAGGCAAATGGGGTTAAGTGACTTGCCCAGGCTCACAAAGTTAGGAAGTGTCCGAAGCCAAATTTGAACCCAGGACCTCTCATCTTTAGCTACTACTAGCTGCTCCTCCCCCTGTACTTAATACCTGTCATCTCATTTTTTTTTATTTTGAATATTCTCCCCTAGTTACATATCTTATGTTCTTTCCCTCTCCCTAAACCCCCCTAACCTCCCTTAGTTGACGCACAATTCCACTGGGTTTTACATGTATCATTGATCAAGACCTAATTCCATATTATTGATAGTTGGACTAGAGTTATTGCTTAGTGTCTACATTCCCAATAATATCCCCATCAGCCCATGTGTTCAAGCAGTTGTTTTTCTTCTGTGTTTCTCCTCCCACAGTTCCCTCTAGATGTGGTTAGTTTTCTTTCTTATAAGTCCCTCAGCCTTGCTCTGGATTCTTGCATTGCTGCTAGTAGAGAAGTCTGTTATGTTGAATTGTACCACAGTGTATCAGTCTCTGTGTACAATGTTCTCCTGGATCTGCTCCTTTCACTCTGCATCAATTCCTGGAGGTCATTCCAGTTCACATGGAATTCCTCCAGTTTATTATTCCTTTGAGCACAATAGTATTCCATCACCAACATATACCACAATTTGTTCAACCATTCCCCAATTGAAGGACATCCTCTCATTTTCCAATTTTTTGCAACCACAAAGAACACAGCTATAAATATCTTATTTGTTTTTAAAGAAGACACTAGAGAGTTCTTGAGTGACCTACTGCCAAACCCCAAAACCTTATCCTAAATTTAGCAGATTAAAAATGAAAGCTCTGTTGTCCACAAAAACAGCTCCATGTCCCAAAACTAATCAAAGAGTAAGCATCCAATAATTCTTATACTCCTAATATTCAACACTTTGAAGAACCTCAAGATGTTTGGCAATGAGATATATTAGAAAATTAGTATTATAAATCTGAGCCTAAAATTAATTCAAATATCACTTTCCCATTCATTCCATCTGTTTCAATGCAGTTTAATATTTTCTACAAATTAAAAGGCTATTCTGCATTGTCAGATCTTTTTTCTTTTTTAATGGCAATATAAGTAACATGTGGCTCCCATAATTTCTTTCTTTCTTTCTTTTTTTTTTTTTTTAAACTCTTACCTTCTATCTTAGAGTTAATACTATGTATTGGTTCTAAGGCAGACGAGAGGTAGGCAATGTGTTAAGTGACTTGCCCAGGGTCACACAGGTAGGAAGTATCTGAGGTCACAGTTGCACCCAGGACCTCTTGTCCTCAGGCCTGGCTCTCTATCCACTAAGCCACCTTGCTGCTCCCTCCCATAATTTCTTAATGGCCTGGGTAAAGTACACTTAGTGAGAAGCAGTTGTTACAAAGCATAATTAGGTTCAAAAAGAAAATGTCTCTATCCTCAAATCATGAAAAAAACTTTCATGCAGTTCTTAAAATACTTAAAAGATCAACATTTGTTCATCTTCTTTAACACAAAACACAATTCAGTAATCTGAATACTGTCAAGGTTGACTTTTTCAGGAAGTCTTAATAGTATTGTTTTTTGTTTTTGTTTTTATTTAACCCTTAACTTCTGTGTATTGGCTCCTAGGTGGAAGAGTGGTAAGGGTGGGCAATGGGGGTCAAGTGACTTGCCCAGGGTCACACAGCTGGGAAGTGTCTGAGGCCGGATTTGAACCCAGGACCTCCTATCTCTAGGCCTGACTCTCAATCCACTGAGCTACCCAGCTGCCCCCAATAGTATTGTTTTAAAGTAGCAAGAACTTTGTTCCCACTGGATGCCAAAAGTCAATAATTAGCACTGAATAAAAAAAATTACCTGAGAGGAATGTCTAAAGGATTTTAGGACAAAGTAACTTCCCAACTATTATCTTATTTAAAACATTAAAAATAGTATTAAAATCTTCTGTGGCTTCAAAAAATTGAATGCAAACATCATACAAAATACTAACTCCTGAAAAAGAAATGAAAAATGAGTCATCTTAACTTTTGTTTCACTATAATTGGTTATATATGGGGTATATTAAGTTAGAAGAAAATACACTCATTCAAGCTTCTAAGAAAATTCTCATCAATGTTATGAAATAAAAAGACAAAATTAAAATTAGTTTCATTAATCATATAAAATATATTAACAGACTGAAATTTCTCTTGTTAAAGTTAAAAAGAAATCTGACTTATGTTCTTATTAACCTGTAGTCCAATGAAGGGTCAAAGGCTTCTATTCAGAAATATGAATTATTTGCTTCCCAATGTTGCCGCCTGTCATCATAGATTGGAAGGCAACTGAAAGAGAAAATAAGTCATCTTGAAGAATTAGTGTCAGTTACATAGTCTAACCAGTTATGTAAATAATCATTGTAAGAGCTAAGACATAACATCATATATCCATATATTAAATATGAATATTTTAAAATATAAATAAATATAAAATAACATTATGTATCCATATGGCAAAATGTATTTTTATAATTCTGAATAACGTCCTAAATGGTTATAAGTTTTAAAATACACAGATTAGTCCAAATCAAGGTAATAAAATTAGTTGGTACCTGAACTAAAACTGTCCTTCTGTTACTAACTATATTCATTGTAAGTTCAGGAGGAAAAAAAATGAAAAAAAGATTGAAATAATCTCTTATAAAGGATATAAATGAAAATGATTATAGAAGAGTAAGTGAAACTAACACCTGTTAACTTAAAAGACTCAGGGCTTTTGTATAAATATGGCATTCCAGAAGAGTAGTTGTTTTTACAGCATGGAAAATATGGATTTCTCATAAGACAAACATAAAACATATTCTCCTAACAAAAAACAAAAGTTTCCAGAAAATAAAAACTTTTAAAGTAAAACAGCTCTCAAATAAAATTCTATTGGTTACATACATGTTGATATATCCACTGAAGAAGAGTCTAAGAAAATTATGAAAACAACGCACATGGGGGCAAAACCTTTATTTTCCTGTGAATTAAATAATATAAACATTTTCTTCAATCTGTGAAACATAAACTGTGAAAAGGACTATTCATTCTGTGAAATATATAAGCTGTGCATATGTTTTATGAGGAACTCGAGAAAGAATCTCATAAAATGAAACACTCTGAAGATCGATGTTCCTCTTATATATTAAGTCGGTTCTCTGGGAGAAGTTGGATAAGTTCATATTTCATTTAGACTATGGTGACATTTTCCAGTAAAGAAAAACATGACATACAGTGCAGAGAAAAAAAGGATTGCCAGTAAAAGTTTATGTTTCAAAGCAAGAACTTACACTTAAATTATTTTTTAAAATTCAGATCATCTTACCTCCCATGTTTTCCAAGCCATCTATCACTGTCTCTTTGATCTATAAATCAAAATAATTGTAATTAATTTTCTTCCTTACTTTGCAAAGGCACACACTTTTTAGCACTTTCTCCTTTTAAGAAAGATATATTTTTGTGAAACATTGTGGAATGATCAAATGTAATAGACTCATACTAATAGCAATACTATCCACATCTAGAGAAAGAACTATAAGAAACACAAAAGAAAAACATGATATATCACTCGGTTATATGGGTATATGATTTGGGATTGTGGTTTTTAAAAGATGACTCTATTACAAATATGAATAACACAGAAATAGGTTTTGCATAATAAGACATGTATAACCAGTGGAATTGCTTGTCATCTCTGGGAGAGGAGAGGGAAGAGTGGAAGGGGAGAACATGAATCATGTAGCCATAGAAAAAGATTCTAAAAAAATTAATAAAAATAAAGATATATTTTTATATATAATAGATGACCTAAAAGCCATAGAAATTAAATGTTTATGAATGAAACCCATTTTCCCCAGTCAACTAATATTATGGTTTTGTTTCTTTCCTTTTCTCTTACTCTACTCCCAAGCTTTTCTGCCAAATAGTGTGTATATATGTATATAAACAAATAGTAGGTCTTTTTTTTTTTTTTTTTTTTTTACCATATAAAGCAACCATGAACAAAACATAACCTTTGCTGTTGCTCAGTCATTTTCAACTCTGTCACTGCATTTGAGGTTTTCTTGGCAAAGATACTCAAGTGGTTTGCTATTTCCTTCTCCAGCTCATTTTACAGATGAGAAAATGGTAGCCAACAGGGTTAAGTGACTTGACCAGGGAACACAGCTAGTAAGTGTCTAAGACCAGCTCTGAACTGAGAAGATTAGTCTTCCTAACTCCAGGCCTGGTTCTCTCTCCACTGTACCTCCTAGTTGCTTGTTAAGACAGCTTTTAGTAGGAATGATTATATACTTTCTATTGTATAAATCAGAATTTTTACATTAAGTAATAATTTTCTAAATGTAGAGATATATGCTCTTGAATTAGCCATTTTTTTTGGAATGGTCAAGAAAAGAACTAACTTATTCTTAACTCTTCTAACTTCTGGCCCCCTCTCTCCTATACTTTACTGATGATAAACTGTGAGACTAGATTGCCAGAACGGGAGGATAAGAAATTAGACTACAAAGGGAAAGAACTGAAGTGCATAGGGATGGGAGAGTAAAGATCGCCAGCAGAGGGAGGTTTTCACCTCAGTAGTTGGCCACCTCAATTATAAGGATACTGGGAGCTGGAGGAGGGAGTCTGTTAGCCAAAGGATATGGGAAGAACCAGTTGATTGGGCCTCATTTTCTCTGACCCCAATGTAACCAACAATATATGCAGATTTCCTAGCTGCTGGAAATACAGGCAGCAGGTAGAGGTGGCAGGGAACTCTCTCTGAATACCTGGGCTAGTAAATGCCTTGTCTTCTAGTCTCCTACAGCAGAATTAACTCTTAACTTTTTATCTGTTCCAGAGCTTATCCAAAGATGGTAATAGATGGTATCACCAAAAAGTTATCTTTTTTTTTTTTTTTTAAACATTCTGTTTTAGAATTGATACTAACTATTGGATCCAAGACAGAAGAGCAGTAAGGGCCAGGCAATGGGGGTTAAGTGACTTGCCCAAGATCACACAGCTAGGAAGTATACAAGGTTAGATTTGAACCCAAGTCCTCCTGTCTCTAGGCCTGGCTCTTTATCCTCTGAGCCACCTAGATGCTTCCAAGAATCTATCTTAATGAGTGTTCAGCCCCTGGTATCTGAGTCCCTGAAAGCAATACTGAAGCTTGGAACTTCTGATGGACATAAATTACCTTTGGAGTATGCCTTCTACTGAATGTCTCCCCTGCCCAACTAGATGGTAAGCCGAGGAGCAAGGCTTTGTCCTTTGTTTCTTTTTCATCTTCTTTAGTGTGCTTAGCAAGCACAGTGCTTTATTCAATAAAAAGGCATTTGATTCATACTTGACCCAACAACTGGGAATGTATTATGAACCTGGATCAGATTTTTAACTTTTAGCATATGGATAGATCTATTTATGGCCTATATGCACTGTAAGGTTGATTTTATTTTACTGTCAGTTCTCTATCAAAATAAAGCTAACCCTTTAAAAAAAAAACCAAACAAACAAAAAAGGAGAGTGGTTGTCCTGAAATAAAATAGAAGCAGCAGCAGTAGCTAATACAGAGCATTCAAGAACATGTATTAATGGATCAGCAAGGTGGTTCAGTAGATAGAGAACCAGGAGGTCTTGGTTTCAAATCTGACCTCAGATCAGATACTTCCTAGCTGTGCAATAATGGGCAGGTCACTTAACCCCCATTGCTTAACTCTTACCACTCTTCTGCTTTGTAACTGATATTTAGTATTGATTCTAAGACAGAAGGGAAGGTTTTTTTAAAGTGTAATTGGAGGGAAGCTGGGTAGCTCAGTGGATTGAGAGCCAGGCCTAGAGAAGGAGGTCCTAGGTTCAAATCTGGCCTCAGACACTTCACAGCTGTGTGACCCTGGGGAAGTCACTTGACCCCCATTGCCCACCCTTACCACTCTTCCACCAAGGAGCCAATACACAGACGTTAAGGGTTTAAAAATGTAAAAAAAAAAAAAAGTGTAATTGGAAAATATTTAATGAAATAAAAATACAACACAACAAGGATAATGCTCATTTATGGTTTTCTAAATGAATACATGCCCTAGAGGGATCAGGGATCAGCTTCTATTTGAGTTTGAGCACCAGTTCTCAAATGTTTTGATCTCAGGATCCCTCTTCACTCTTAAAAATTTCTGAGAACCCTAAAGAGCTTTTGCTTACATTGGCTATAGCTATCACTATTCGAAAAATATTTATTCAGTTAAAATAATAACAAATCTGTTACATATTTATATAACATTTTAATGAAAATAATTCTATTTTTCTAAACAAAAAAAAGATTAACATAGCATTGCTTTACATATTTTTACAAGTCTATTTAATGTCTGTCTCAATAGAAAACTGATCTTTTTGCTTCTATAATTCACTCTGTTGCTATAAGTTGTTTTAGCTAAATCTGGTCTCAAATGGATGGAAAGTTGGAAAAGAGAGGAACATTTAAATAGGTAACTTTTTTTTATTATGAAAATAATTTTGACCTCAAGGATCACCTAAAAGTACCTTGAGATTGCCAAAGATTCATGGATCACATTTTAAGAACTGCTGAAATAGAGATTTTTATTAATACCAGAATTCCCTCAGAAACAAAGTAATATAATCTTCATATCAAGAAGTTTTTATTTAAATTAACTGTAGTGAGCAATTGAACACATCCCAGCTATATAATCTGAACTAACTATTCTTAAGATAACAATCTGATTTTTCAAACTACTACAGAAATTCAGGCTATAAGATAAAAGGAATCAATTGGCTCAGACATAGGCTGATATAGGCTCAGATACTACCTTTAATTTTCCTTCTTTAAACCACTGACTCAGTTGTATAAGTCCAGACTCAAATTTGTCCTTATAATTCAAAACCAGAAATCTTTCCCTGTAGAAAAATATAAGACAATAATCAAAAACAGGAGAAAAGCAAGATTAGATAATTTCACCAAACTTCTGAAATCATAACATATAGCATGGCTTAATCATATTGAGTTCTGCCAGATAGTTTAATTGTCTATGAAAATAAAATTTTATTATGAAAATAAAAGATATCAAGGAGTCAAAGTCAAAATCACTATACAAGTTAACAAAATTTATTTATTAGGTTTCATGTAGTGTTTTTTTTTAAACCCCATTTTCTGTCTTAGAATCAATTGGTTCTAAGGCAGAAAAGCAGTAAAGACTAGGCAATGGGGGTTAAGTGACTTGCCCAGGGTCACAAAGCTAAGAAATCGTCTGGGGCTACATTGAACCCAGGACTACTCATCTCCAGGCCTGGCTCTCTATCCACCGAATCACCTAACTGACTGCCATGTAGTTTTTAAAACATGATTCTCCTCTGCTTGGTTTCAACTCCAAGGAACAAGATGCCCATTCCAGGATAAGCTTATTACTTCTAATTTCATTACCATAATACTAAACGAAGCCTTGATTGGCATTACCTCCCTCAGCTTCCTCTCCCTATTGATTGGACAGCCAAATGTCTTCCTTTACAGAGGGCAGAAACTGAGCTCTCGGTTCCTCGCTCCAATTTACATCTGCCATCTGCCTTGTTTCAACTACACAGAATGAGAGGCCCTCTAGTGTTTCTTGCCTTCCCTCCATTTTCCTGCCTCTTTTTGTAGGTTGTCTTCCCATCCTCCACTCCCATCAGACTGTAAGGTCCTCGAGGGTAAGCTTTATTAACTGTAACCTTGTCACTCAGCACAATACCTGGCACAGAGAAGTGATATAGGCTGGTAGTGGGCAGGAAGGGGCAGTAATAGGAACAGGACCCTCCTACTCTGAAATCTTACATTTCTCACTAATTAGCTCTAGTTAAACATCAACTGCAATACCCATAATTTCAGCATAAGTCAAGTATGAATTGTATATTGTTCATTTATCTACTCTGTGTACCAGATCCGTAATGTTCTCTGCTTATCAGCTTTGTACCCATTCTGTTTTATTCAATGCTTATATTCTACTTAGAAATAATGAATTGCCTATAGTGGTCCTCCAATGTACTATATACCCTCCCTACGCTCCCATTCTGTTAGGGCATCAAGACATCTCCCTGACAAATGATGACAAGGTGGACAATGGAGGAATGTGGAACCTGGGCACTTAAACCCCCAATCTTGTGCATGTTCCTTATTCCCATGGCATACCTCCACCTGAGTTTGGAAAGGAGATGCTAAGCTACCAGACTCAATAAATATACCAACTCTAATCCATGGGGTGTGGAAGCTGCCACTCTTCAGAGGAGCTGCTACTATCAGCCCCAAAGAGGCTACTCTACTAGCCCCTGGGCTTGTCCATCAGCCCAAAAGCTACCTGAAAAGCCCACAGACTATTCTGTCAGCTACTGGGCTATTATATCACCAAAACCCACCACTTCTTCAAATAAAATTCTTCTTTTATTTCTTGACTGAATGGAGTTTGAGTCTCCCATTCTTGGGTGAGAGCCTGCTACAAACCTGGGTGCATTTCTCCCCTATCAAAAGGCACTTAATATTTACTGGATTGTATTGGAATTGGGGGAATAGCTCTGGACAAAAAAGTATTTCTATATATATATAGTTTTGTTTAAAAAAATTTTTTTAAACACTTACCTTCTGTCTCAGAACCAATACTATCTGAGGCAGAAGAACAGTAATGGGGGTTAAGTGACTTGCCTAGGGTCCCACAGCTAGAGGAACTGTCTGAGGCCAGATTTGAACCTAGGACCTCCCATCTCTAGGGTCTGGCTCTCAATCCACTGAGTCACCTTGCTGCCCCCTGTTTTAAATTTTTAAAAATTAAATTTTTTATTTTACTTTTTCCTCGATTATATGAAAACAAAAAATTTTAGCATCCATTTAAAAATTTTTGAGTACCAAAGTCTCTCCTTCCCTTTTTCCCCTCCCTCCTCCTTAGGAAGGCAAGTAATATGACATAGATTTATATAGATATATGGTTTTAATATGGTGGCAAATAAAGGAAAGAATGGGTACCTTGTGATGTTTCTTGTTTTCAAAATATTCTCTACTTCAGGCAGCAGTGGGGGAGGATAAGGGACATCCTTGTTGTACTGAGAAATCTGGCCACACAGGATAACATGGCTGTTCTGATTCATCTATTCAGAGAAAATTGATTACTATTCCCCTAAGAAATAGATTTTTCTCTGTAGCTACTGAATATAGAGCTGCTTTGTTAAAAGTATGAATATTTTCATAAAATAAATGTCAATGAAAACCTCCTTAGAAGCAAAAGAAAACAAAAAAACCCTGACTCTTCCATTCATAATAATTTAAGAGATTTCTGGATGGGAGACTCTATCCATGACATATAATTTATGAGCATGAAATGGTAAGCAAGAGGGAAGATGAAACTTACAAACTGGAAAAAAATATGATGCTAAATTCTGTAACTCTAAGGAAACGAGTTCATCTTCAAATATTCACATATCTTGAAATTATGTTAACTCTCTAGTAAAGTGATATATAACAACTGAATGAAATACTAAAACTTTATAAAACAGGAAATGCTTATCCATATGTGGTCATTTCAGTTTACTTTTCTAGCTTTCCTACTGAAAATGCTGGGTGCAGTAAGTAGACGTTAGATGAGGGCAAGATAGGAAAAATCAGAACCTAGCTAAGGCAGTTCTATTTCTTTCTGAGAAAGTGTGAATGCAACCCAAGATAAGCTATGACTTGGTTGCACCTACCTCATATATGTCTTTTTGTATGGCATGATGAAATGTATTTTTTCTTTCTTTTATATTCTCCACATTCTTATTTTTTTAACCCTTAATTTCTGGCCTTGAAACAACTCTAAGACAGAAGAGTCATGGCTAGGCAATTGGGGTTAAGTGACTTGCCTAAGGCAACACAGCTAGAAGTGTCTAATGCTAGATTTCCCAGGTCTCTGACTGTACGCCTGGCGATCTATGCACTGAGCCACCTAGCTGTCCCTCCATATTTCTTATGACAAATCATGAAAGAACAACAAATAATAACTTTCTATTCATGAAGAAACAACTTTAATTCATTAACTTGGGGAATTAAGGTGAAAAGGATAAGATTATCTCATTAGACAGAAAGCCTTCCTTGAGGGCAGGTATTGTTTCATTTTTGTCTTCTCATCCCTAGCTCTGCATGGTGCTTAGAATACAGAAGGTGCTTAAGAAAAGCTTGTTGATTAGCAAAAAGCTAAATGGTCAACAGAGCAATTCTTTATCACTTTGCCCCTTCCACTCTGCCCTCTGAACTATTGTTCTATATATTTTGCAAGTTTTTTTGCTTCTTAGGTCTTTTTCTCTCATGCCCTGTCTTCTGGCAGTCACTGAGACCTGACACTTGATGATACTACATCGCTTGCATTCTTTCTAGAATGAATTGCACCTTCTCTCATACTCATCAACTTACTGATCCTAGGAGAGAGAGAGAGAATACTTCTTAGTTCCCACTGCCACTTTCTGACTCTCCCCCTACTACCATTACTCAGCAAACTCCTCATTTTAAGAGTCACTATGTACATTTATCACTCAGATTCCAGAGTCTTATCTACTGCTCTCTCCCAAAACTACCTTGTATTTGTGTGTGTGTGTGTGTGTGTGTGTGTGTGTGTGTGTGTGTGTGTGTGTGTGAGTGAGAGAGAGAGAGACAGACAGACAGACAGACACAGAGACAGAGACAGAGAGGTCTCCTTTACTAGGAAGGAAATATCTGTTTTCCTTTTGTCTTTGAATTCCCAGCTCCTGATACTCAGTAGGTGCTTAACAAGTGCTTGTTTACTGTACACAAATTAGATACCAAGCATGGTACCATTTCAGAGAACAATAATAAACTATCAGGCTGTTCTATCAGAGCAAATAGAATTTGGCAGGATAGGTCTTTTAGCTGGTGGCTCAGAGTAACAAAGTAGGTATGCATATAACAACAGAAATAAAAATCATTAGTTCCTTAAATTTATAACAGGAATTCATCAATCACCTGGCTTATAACAGTATCACTGATGTCACCACCAACATTGTCAAAGTAAACATCCACTCCAGATGGGCAGAGCTCATGTAGTTTTTCTGCTACATTATCTTTCTTATAATTAACTGTAGCATCAAAGCCTAGTTCTGAGACCAAGATGGAGCACTTCTCATCTGTTCCACAAATTCCCACCACTCTGGAACAGCCTTCCAAATGGCCAATCTGGAAGAATAAAAGTCTGAAAATTAAATTGTTTTATATTGTTATAACAATACCTAGAATGGTACAGAAGCTGTAAGCTGCTATAAGTATATGTTGGACAGTTCAGGTCAGGTCAGAATTTTTAAACTTTTGGCTAGAGACTACTGTAAAACTTAAAGAGCAAAGCTAGGATACAATTTGATGTTTGAAACAAATTAAAGATAGAGGTAGAATACAGAGTGATTTTTGAGGGTACATATAAATGTCTTAGATATGATTTTAGAAAAGAAATCATCAGAGCATCAATACATCATAACTCTAGATTGGAATTTAAGTTTCTGAGCTTGACAGAAACCAAGAAATAATCAGAAAAAATTACACTTCTGTAAATTTTCATCATGAAGATTTATTTATTACATTCACCTATGCTAAATATGCCTCTATAGAAATGTTTAAAAGCATGGTCATTCATTGGTTCTGAAAAAAAAAAAATATCGGGTAAAAAAACCAGGGAGAAGGTAGTTCATAAAAATGATGCTTAAGAACATAGCAATAACCTAACTGATGTTCAAAAGAGTTCCAGCCAATGGGGACCAAACATGAGTTCAGAATGTTACCAACTATTTGATTTGTACCAAATTATGGGACAACAGTTTCACAATGTTATAATGCTATTTGGTTATGATGTAGTAAGATGTTATTGTAAAATGACATTATGTAGAGGAATGTTGAGTATTGTCCGTACTAATGCTATATTTTTGCCCTAATTGATTTATCTTTGACTTTTAAAAATATGATAAATTATGGTTTTAACAGATTAATTCATTAGAATATGAAATTTCAGGAAGGTAGTTTTTTTCTGACTGATTATGTTTATCATAGCATTCAATCATTTATAACTAATTCTGGTTTTTCTAAGTTTCTCATAAATGAAGAACTAGACCATCAATAAATTTCTGAATCACAAGATGTGTACTATTAATATTAGCAGTATTTTAATTGATCACATATACACAATACTTCCATCAGAAATATTTAGGCAAGACATGTGCGATTCTCAATTTTATGCTTCTGCTTATCTAATTTTATATCAAGACTTCAGTTATAGATGTTTCTTTCTTAAAAATCAAATGAGTAATCATGAGAAAAGTTTACCTGGCCAGCCAATGATCCACAAGCACCTGCAGCCCCACTGACAACCATCGTCTGGTTGGAACCAACAGTTATATGACCTTTTTCTTTTATTCCAATAAGAGAAGTCAATCCAGGCATACCAATAGCACCAAGAAAGTAAGAAAGGTGTCCATCTACAAGCTGTGGGTCTACCTAAAATAAAATATGCATGTATTTTATATCAAATTATGGATTTCTATTAAAATTTCAATGAGAGACATTGATGGGAGATTAACCCTATATGATTTCTGGTTAGGTAAAGTGCTTATTCTTTTTTTTTTTTTCATTAAGTGCCTATTCTTTAAGGGATCCAAATTATAAAGCTGGACTGAAAGCAGAATGGCACAGCAAATAAAGAACTGGGTCTAGAAGTAAGAAAGACCTAATTTTGACTCTGTAACAAACTGGCTATGTGCCTGTGGGCAAGTAATGTAATCTCTCAGTGACCACAAACAACTCTTAGACTTAACAGTTGCCAAATGGTTGCTAACTTGTACTGGTAAGAGCTTGTCTCATTGGAATGCTATGAGCCACCATCAACAAAAATGTCAACATTTGATTATGGAATTATTTTTTAAACTCTTACCTTCCATCTTGGAATCAATACTGTACATTGGTTCCAAGACAGAAAAGGCCAGGCAAGGGAGGTTAAGTGACTTGGCTGGGGTCACACAGCTAGGAAGTATCTGAGTCCAGATTAGAACCTAGGACCTCCTGTCTTTGGGCCTGGCTCTCAATCCACTGAGCCACCCAGCTGCCCCCAGATTATGGAATTTCTGATCAAAGCCTCAAGTAAAAGTTCAACCTCCAAAATGTCAAATGTAGCTATGGAAAAATAGGGACATTGGCAAAGCAAATGGTATAGCCATTTTGCAAAGCAATTTGGAACTATATCCCAAAAGTTATTAAATTGTGAATTCCCTTTAATCTAGCTATACTACTACTACTAATTTTCTAAAGATATCAAAGAAAGGAAAAGGTCCTATATGTATAAAAATATTTATAGGAGTGCTTTTTTTAAACCCTTAACTTCTGTGTATTGGCTCCTAGGTGGAAGAGTGGTAAGGGTGGGCAATGGGGGTCAAGTGACTTGCCCAGGGTCACACAGCTGGGAAGTGTCTGAGGCTGGATTTGAACCTAGGACCTCCCGTCTCTAGGCCTGGCTCTCAATCCACTGAGCTACCCAGCTGCCCCCTATAGGAGTGGTTTTTGTAGTGCCAAAGATATAGAATCTAAAGGGGTGCTCATCATTTGAATGACTGAACTGATTATGTTATATGAATATAATGGAATACTATTGGGCTAACTTTAGAAATGAAATAAATAATTTAACTTCAGAGGAACTTAGGACAACTTGAATATACTCAAGCAAATGACCAAAGCCAGGAGAATAATTTATACTTTAACAAAATTACAAAAAAACAAACAATTCTGGGGGAGTTAAGAGCTCTAATCAATGCAATGATCAATCCTAATTCAGAAGATCTAATCCAGAAGATCAATAATGAAAAATGCTATCCACCTCCTGACAGAAAAGTGATGGACTCAGGGTATAGAGTGAGACATATTTCTGGACATGGTCAATTTAGGATTTTATTTTGTTTGACCAAGCATATTTGTTACAAAAGTTTTGTTTTTATTTTGGGGGAAGAGGAGAGGAGGTGGAAAGGACAGAACGTCTGATAACTGAAAAAAAGCAATATTGAAAATTATAATTATTTTGTAAACAAAAAATGTCACCAATGTGAAAGGTCACAGTTTGTGCTGTAGCTGCTCAAGATTTTTTTATTTATCTGCTTTTCTACATAGTTTTTCTACTAATTAGCTATGTGATCTAATCTAATATGTGATCTCTTTTTCAGTTTCCTCTGCTATAAATAGAAGGGAGAAAACTGGTAACCTTCAAAGTTCCTTCCAATTTAAGATCTGATTTATAGATCAATCACCATAATGAAATAATAACAACTCCTCCCATTTATATAATAACATTTTAAGGTTTGGAAAACACTTTCCTTATAACCTCAGGAGGCAGGTCATGCAAATGTTGCAGTGGCTGTTATGAGGGCTAGTATTGGGCAAAAGTGTGGAGTATGATTTCAGCATCCCTTCATTGTTCCTTCTGCATCCTCCTGCTCTTAAACACTTTCTCTTCCTCTGAACATTCTTTATCCTCAGGCTGTCCTCCAGCTGCTTAGCTCTCAGCAACAACGTTCCAAGCAGTCAGCAGCAGGTCAAATTCTTGACCGTTTTTTCTGGATTTGCCCTTCAAAACTTATAGAAGGCCGATTGGAGAAATAGGGTCTGGATAGGGCCTGTTATCTGGATTCCCTACGTGACCAATCCAGGTTAAGGAAGTCTTTGGGTTTGGTCCTGGTCACCTGAACCCTGAAAAGCTCTGGTACCAGCAGGTTGGTTAATCCAAAAACAACTTGACCCCTCCAGGAGGCTATTGGGAGTCATTTAGAGAAATAGAGTCTGTAATAGATATTTTATCTGGATCCCATTACAAAATCATCGGCAAGTAAAACTGTGTGTATGATTTTTTCTGCACTGCATGTCAGGATGCAGACAGAATGGGCCATCTAAGATAAAAATCTGAGGCTCCTCTTTTGACTCATTTTTAGATCCCCACCTTTTCTTAATATTCTTATTGTAAAGCTTTGAGTCCTTAGCAGACCAGCAACTACTGAGTTAACCATTTTTCTCCTTGATAATTAAGAAGCCTGAACTCCAAAAAGATATATTACTTAGATAATCAGGCTGGAGACAGACAAAGCTAGACAAGACTTTATCTGACCAGGTGCAATCCTGTAAATCAAGGGGACAGGACTCAATTAGTAAAAATCTCTATGAAACATATTTCTGCTCCCAGAATTAACCCCCTACTAATTGGTGGTTGGAATTTGGCCCTTGATCCTGTACCTATCTCTCTACTTTTTAGACTTTAATGGGTTTTTGTATGATTTGTAACCCCTTCCCAGCTGTGATTCTTTCTCTGTGTTCTTTGTTTGAAACCAGTATATAATAAACTCAAAACTCCATAGCAGTTGGGGCAGCTGGGTAGCTCAGTGGAGTGAGAGTCAGGCCTAGAGACAGGAGGTCCTAGGTTCAAACCCGGCCTCAGCCACTTCCCAGCTGTGTGACCCTGGGCAAGTCACTTGACCCCCATTGCCCACCCTTACCAATCTTCCACCTATGAGACAATACACCGAAGTACAAGGATTTAAAAAAACAAAACAAAACAAAAAAAAATTCCATAGCAGTTGAAGCAGCTATAGGCTAACCACTAGTCTGGCTGTTCTCAGTTTTCTATTTCTGGTCTTTTCAATCTGGTGCCACTAAACACCACTCAGGACCCCCCAAAATATAGAGCTGGCTCTCTATAAAAACTTCTCTGTCTTCTATATTAGTCCTGTTCAGAAATCTCCAACTTCTGCTAGAAAAAATTCTAGTTGAAGTATAGCACACTCATTTGGTAGGCTAGTCGTAATAACACATATGTATGTTTTAACAGTTACTTTTAACTAATAGAGTTTTAAGTCCTGAGACAGACCAACTGGTGAATGGGGAAGATAGGAGGAGGAAGAATTTCCCCATAACCTTCAAATTATACCACCACAAAGCCCCAAGCTATGACTATGAAACAGCAAAGATCTCCTGACGTCAGCATTAGTTTTATCTGTGACTTAGACAGTAAATGAGAGTCATTAATATACTTTTGGTGAAAACTTAGTCTTTATATACATTTTCAGGCAATAAAAAGGAATAAAGAGGGCAGCTGGGTAGCTCAGTGGAGTGAGAGTCAGGCCTAGAGACAGGAGGTCCTAGGTTCAAACCCGGCCTCAGCCACTTCCCAGCTGTGTGACCCTGGGCAAGTCACTTGACCCCCATTGCCCACCCTTACCAATCTTCCACCTATGAGATAATACACCGAAGTACAAGGGTTAAAAAAAAAAAGGAATGAAGACAAAATAATAAACTATTGGCATAGATTTGGCTATATTTAATGAGTTACTAGGCAGAAGAAACAAGATGATTTTATTACATTCTTCAGAATCAAATGCCAAAGCCCAAAGAAACTGAGAATTATAAGAAACATATACAAGCTGTTTAAGAGATTACCTTTTCAAGGGTATTTCCCTCTAGAATAGCCTTAGTCTGCCAGGGCCAATAAAAAGAAATCACAAAATCGCCTTTAGCCAAACTTGCATGTTGACTCTCTTCTATAACTCCAACACCTCCACCATCAACCACTTCGGATGGCTGCCAAGGTTTTATATAGTCAGTACCAGTGTCTTCATTCATTCTACAACGCTGAAAAACAAAAACATTGAGAGAATTCTGAAAACACTTTGATATACATATATCTAGAAACCATTAAAAAAGGATCTACTGGGGGGGCAACCGGGTGGCTCAGTAGATGGAGAGCCAGGCCTAGAGATGGGAGGCTCTGGGTTCAAATCTGGCCTCAGACACTTCCTACCTATACAACCCTGGGCAAGTCACTTAACTTCCATTGCCCAGCCCTTACTGCTCTTCTGCCTTAGAACCAATAAACAGTAGTGATTCTAAGATGGAATGTAAGGGTTTAAAAAAAAAAAAAAGGATCTATTGAATGGTGTTGAAAAAAAAATAGTCTTAAGTATAAAGCATTTTTCTGAGGTAAAAACAAAAGTTTATTTTCCCTTTTCCATTCTCTCCGAGTTCTTTCCTATTTAAAGAATATCTCTCTTTAAAATCACTAGACAACAGCTGTTCAAAGAATATAGAGGATTTTAAATATCCTTTTCACAATCCTAATGAAGCTATGAAGTAGTATTATTTCACGCATTCTTCCAATCCCTACACATGTAAAAAAATTTCTTTTTCAGGTCAGCTAAGTAGTTCAGTGGATAATTAGGTCTGGATACAGGAGGTCCTAGGTTCAAATTTGGCCTCAGATACTTCCTAGTTGGATGGCTCTGGCAAATCAACCCCAATTTCCTAGCCCTTACCACTCTTCTGCCTTGGAACCAATACTTAGGATCTAAAACAGAAGGTAAAGGTTTTTAAAAAATCCTTTTTCTCAGTTATCCTTCTTCCCAAAGCCCTATCACTCAATCTTTTACTTCCGACTAAAAAGAACTATTTTCAGTTCAGAACCCATTGCTAGCACC
The DNA here is from genome assembly GCF_016433145.1 of Gracilinanus agilis. Taxonomy (NCBI): domain Eukaryota; kingdom Metazoa; phylum Chordata; class Mammalia; order Didelphimorphia; family Didelphidae; genus Gracilinanus; species Gracilinanus agilis. The sequence continues at coordinate 479,635,615 of NC_058131.1, read as the reverse complement.
ATAGGTAAGAAATGTTATGTCATAGCAAATTAGCTAGAGTTATTTCCAGAAATCATCAATGTTAACAATGAAAACCACAACCAATGACTTCAAGAGTCCCCAGCAGGGGGTGCTACAATATCCCCATTCAACTCTACTAACAAACAATGATTTAGGAATACATGTTCTAGACTATTTTTTAAAATTTGTGGTTAAAAAAAAACAAACAAACAACAACTGTAAAGGATACAAGCAAACAAAGCCACAAACTACCAGACTTCTTTTTTGCTTCTCTGAAATGTGACATGCCATAATACATAAATATTAAACACTTGGATCCTCTCAAACTGAGAAAAAAATGTCATTGACAGTGGTTCAAAGCATATGATTTATCTCTTTCCATCAGGCAGTCCCACAAAAATCAATGAAGGTCTCCCATTTTAGGAACATTACACAATATGGCTTATGAAGCATACCTAAACAGGAATTACTTAAGCTGTTCATTGATCCTACTGTTATTTATCATAATGACCTCTGAGAAACAATTTTCATAAGGTCATACAAGTTCTGAGGTGACTAACCAAAGTAAATGCATAAAATCTTTAAGTCTGAGAATACTACAGACCGCCTGGACAGAAAGAAGAGACAGATGAGGAGCTTGGGAAATATCACAAGCCTGGCACAGAGGCATGATACATATTAGTGAGGAGGGACTTTAATTATCCAGAAACTAATAAGAGCTTTTTGGCTTGCTTCAGGGAAAATTTCCTCCTTCAAAAAGATAAAAGAACTGACAAGAATTTCTATTTGGAATATGATTCTCACAAACAGGGAAGAACTGGTTGCTGAGGTAGAAATCACAGGCCACCAGGTAGAAGTGACCACTTCCTACAAGAGTTTGTGATAGAAGAGAGGAAATCTGGACATAATGTATCCCATATCCTAAATGGAAAAGTTAGATTTTAAAGAATTCACAGGAAAGAGAGGTATGATCCCAGAGTAAAATATGGTAGAGGATGTCAGCTCAGGAGGGCAGAAAGATATATAAGAATGAAATTCTCAAAGCCCAAAGGAAAACAATTCCAAAAGGGGATATATCAGAAAAGATTTAATTCAGTTGGATAAAAATTTATTAAGCACTTACTAATGTGTACCATGTTAAAGCACTAAGGATAGAAAAAGAGGCAGAAGACAATACCTGTCCTCAAGGAGTTTATCATGAAAAGATCATTGTGTGTACATAGGGAACTCAGCAACCAACTTGGGGTTTAAAAAGAAATGTTCAAGGCAGCAGCTGAGTAGCTCAGTGGATTGAGAGTCAGGCCTAGAGACGGGAGGTCCTAGGTTCAAATCTGGCCTCAGATACTTCCCAGCTGTGTGACCCTGGGCAAGTCACTTGACCCCCATTGCCCACCCTTACCACTCTTCCACCTAGGAGCCAATATACAGAAGTTAAGGGTTTAAAAAAAAGAAAAGAAAAGAAATGTTCAGGGGGCAGCTGGGCAGCCTAGTGGAATAAGAACCAGGCCTAGAGATGGGAGGTCCTAAGTTCAAATCTCACCTCAGACACTTCTCAGCTGTGTGATCTGGGGTAAGTCATTTGATCCCCATTGCCTAGGTCTTATCATTCTTCTACTTTGGAACCAATACATAGTATTGATTCTAAGGAGGAAGGTAAGAGTTTTGAAAGAAAGAAAAGAAGAAAGAAAGGAAGGAAGGAAGGAAGGAAAGAAGGTAGGAAGGGAGGAAGGAAGGAGAAAAAGTGGTTCAGTGAACAGAAGCAAATATAGACAATAGAGGATGATGACAATCTTGTAAAAACAATGTCAGGCCAAAAATGCAGCAAGAATAGATACAAAGAAGAATTCAATTTAAAATCACTATCCATGGTATAAAAAACTTTATGTCTACCTGCTAAGAAACACATAGGAATTATATGGGCACAATTATAAAACACTTCACACAAATAAAGACATCTAAGTAACTGGAGAAATATTAATTGCTCATAAGTAGGCTTAGCCAGTATAATAAAACTGACAATATTAACTACTTATGTTAATTTACTTATTTAACACTATGAGAAATTACTTTATAGAATTAGAAAAAAAGTCATAACAAATAGGAGGAGGTGGTGATTGGCAAATATTTAGAAAAAATGAAATTATAGATATTTCAATAATCATCATATATTATTGCCTTTGGGCATCTAGATAATACAGTGAATAGAGTATTGGGCTTAGAATAAGGAAGACTCCTCTTCCCGAATTTATATCCAGTCTTGAGACACTTACCAGCTGTGTCATCTTTTTTTTTTTTTAAACATTTATTAATATTCGTTTTTAACATGGTTACATGATTCATGCTCCTATTTTCCCCTTCACCCCCCCCACCCATGGCCAATGCACATTTCCACTGGTTTTATCATGTGTTATTGATAAAAACCTATTTCCAAATTGTTGATAGTTGCATTGGTGTGGTAGTTTTGAGTCTACATCCCCAATCATGTCTGCCTCAACCCATGCATTCAAGCAGTTGTTTTTCTTATATGTTTCCTNAGAAACAAAGAACCATAAAAGGAAGCAGTGATTACAAAGAGATAGCATGGCTTCAAGAACAAGTCATGGCAGACTAACCTCATTTCCTTTTTTGACAGGATTATTAATCTAGCAGATGAAGGGAATGTGATGGATGTAATTTACCTATATTTTAGCAATAGTGGTTTATAGTAGTTGTTTTTTTTTAATTAAAAAAAATTTTTTTAACCCTTACCTTCCGTCTTGGAGTCAATACTGTGTATTGGCTCCAAGGCAGAAGAGTGGTAAAGGCTAGGCAATGGGGGTTAAGTGACTTGCCCAGGTTCACACAGCTGGGAAGTATCTGAGACTAGATTTGAACTGTAATGCAAAGATGCAACAAAAGCTTTTGTCCTTGCAAAAGTTAACTGAAAACTTCTTGCAGTTAGAAGCCTTAGAATACTGACAGATGGGCAGTTGGAACCTGAGGCTTGAAGAGGGCGGAAGGTCCAACTGAGGCTCTGCTTTTGGGTTTTGGCTTTGCTTTTGGCCTGTGCCTTGTCTCTGGACAATTTGAACCTAGCTAACTTCTCTGGACCTCTCCCTGATCTCTCCATATTACACCCCTGCTACCTTTCCTGGTTTTCCCATGGGCTCTTTGAGGAAGAGTGGCTTTTGGGTTTTAGTGATTAGACTTTGTGGGTTTAGTTTCCTTATAGGCAAGTAGGACATACTTGAATCAAACGATCTCTTGTTTTATTGATTTAGTATACATTTTACTTTAAAGGCAGCCAAATCTTTCCTGGCTGGGAGAGCAGGCTCTCTCTCAGTCCAACCCACTCCTGTGACCCTCCCCCATCTTGAGTTCTTCCCTAGTGGCTGTCAGCAAACCCTAAACCCTTCTCTCCTTCTGACTAACCCTGAATAATAATTAAACCCCCCTGTTACCTACTCAAACCTTCTGGTGAATCATTGTGTTGAAGATTAGGCAGGGGTTGAAGAGGGAAAGAACTATTTTCTTCTACTTCCTGAGGGAACTGGAGGCATCCATCTTGGAAGGAAACCCTTACCAGAGACTTCCTCCTGAACCCATCAGTTTCAATGACAAGGAGGAGCCCTTCAACTCCTCCCTCGAGGGACTTGAGAAACTGACAAGAAAAGCCCTTAAGGCAGATTTAAACCATTTCTGACTGGTCCAACTCCTTGTGTCTATAGAGATACCTTTCCTGCCTGGAAGGGTTCAACCTATTCCCTGAGTATCCTCTATCTCCAGCCTGAGTGTCTAGCCTGTTCAAGCTGCCTCTCCTGAATACCCCACTTATTTCCCTTACCATTCAATATACCACCTTGTCCATTCCTTCCCTAAACTCAGCCATCCCCTTCATTCCTCTCCTATCACCTCATTCACCTTTTACCCCTCCTTATTAGCAAGGATTAAGAAAGCACCCCAACTTTATTGACTACAGAACCTAGGACCTCCAGTCTCTAGGCCTGGCTCTCAATCCACTGAGCTACCCAGGAGCCCCCTACAGTAGTTGTTAACAGTTCAATTGACATGTCCAGAGTGGAGTATGCCAGGGATTTGTAAGATGTTCAACATTTTTATAAATGACAAAAATAAAAGATATAAAAAGAAATAAAAGATATAAAAGACAAAAATAAATAGCATGCTCATTAAATTTGGCAGGTAACTAAAAGCTGGGAAGGACAGCTAAGATACTGAATGGTAGAATCAGGATCTAAAAGGACTTTGACAGGCTAGAGCACTGGACTGGGTATAATATGTACTTCAATAGGTTTAAAGGCTTACCCCTTGGTACCCCCCAAAAAAAATCAACCTTGCAAGTATAAGAGGGAGGGGGCAATGATGAGATGGCACTTCTGAAAAAGATCTGGAAATTTCAGTGGAATTCAATGAATCAGCCTGTTCAAGCTGCCTCTCCTAAATGAGATGAGGAAGCAAGGTGACACAGTGGACAAAGCATAGGGCCTGGGATAAGGTAGATCTGAATTCAAATCCAGCCTCAGACATTTATTAACTTTATGATCCTGGGCAAGTTACTTAAATCCTTCTGCCTCAACTTTCTCGAGTATAAAATGGAGATGTAAAAAGCACTTGCTTCCCAAAGTTCTTGTGAGGACAGAATGAGATAATATCTATAAAGAGTTTAGCACAGTGCTACTGTGTATATTATGTACATATAAATACTACTATTATCATTATTATGATGTGCTGGCCAAAAAAACTAAAAAAATCTCAGGCTATATCGAGAGGCTTAGTTTCCCAGGACAGGGAGGTCATAGTCTCATGCACCTTGCCATTGTGAAGTCTCACTGGGAGTACCATGTGCTGCAATTTTAAAGACACAAGTTGGAAAGATCTAGAAATGGCAATGTGCCTTGAGTTCAAAACATATGAGGCTTAGTGGAAGGCATTAAGGATATTTAGCATGGCAAAAAGAAGAATCCTTGGAGACATGACAAATGCCTTCAAGCATCTGTAAGGCTTTCAGGTATAAGAGAGGCTAGACTTGTTCTTTTTGGTCAAGAAACAACAGGTAAAAGTTGCAGCAACCAATTTGTGCCTAGTGTGAGGATTAGCTATCAGGTATGTGATAGCAGAGTTTCTTTGGGCATATGATTTGGAATAGATGGTCACTGAGGTCCCTTCCTCACTTTAAAATTCTGTTCCTCTGGGAATGAAGCAAGATAATAAAGGTTAGTGTAAGTTAGTAAGTCAGCAAAAAAACAAAACAAAACTGTAATGAAAATTCAGCTTTAAAGTGTAATTTACTAAATAATATAGGAGGCAGCAATTAATATGGAGCAACTCTGTAAACACAGTATCTTACATGCATGTTTAGCCTATTTGGACAAAGAGAAACTTTACTTTAAAATTTTACCCTAAAAACACCAACAAAAAATAAAACGAATCACATGAATCACAAAGGTTTGTAAAATCTTTGGGCTTTCCACAACTTCTTACAGTGGATCAAAATAAAAACCAGAAAATGTTTTGGAGAAGAAAAAAACTTATTTTTATTTGGTTCTATAATATCAAATTCAATTATCATCGAATAATGTCAAAGTTTAATGACTTCTATTTTTTGTATTAGTAAAGGTAGCTAATATTCAATTTTAATATGTTTCACTTACTAAACTTTGAAAGAAGTTTAAAGAAACTTTCAAACTTTGATTCTATCACAAAGAATTCTAAAAATCCAATATGCACTAGCAGCAATGCAACAAGCCAGGAAACTCCTAAAGGACTTAAGGAAAAGAATCCTTTCCACATTGAGAGCAAGAACTATGGGAGTAGAAATGCAAAAAGAAAAACATATGACATCAATTATCATGTATATATGGGTATGTGATTTGGGGTTTAGGTCTTAAAAAAATCACTCTATAACAAAAATGAATAATATGGAAATAGGTATCAAGTGATAACATTTGTACAACCTAGTGGAATTGCTGGTTGGCTCTGGGAAGGGGAGTGAAAAGGGGAGGGAGAGAAAATGAATCATGTAAACATGGGGAAAAAATTAAAAACAAAATAAATAAACAAGGAAGCAAATAAATTAATTAATAGCATGGGGCTAGGAATAGAGGAAACAGACTTTTCTACTTGACATTTTAAGCTTTTTACAACCTGGTCCCTTCTTGTCACCATGGCCTTTTTTCTTTTTCTTTTTTTCTTTTTTAACCCTTACCTTCCATCTTAAAATTAATACTGGGTATTGCTTCCAAGGCAGAAGGGAGGTAAGGATGTCCCATCCTCTCTAGGCCTGGCTCTCCATCCACTGAGCCATCTAGCAGTCCTTTTAATAAATAATTCTCCTCCATGAACACTACAGTCTAAGCATAATGGCCTACTTAATGTTTAACTCATGTGGCATGCCATTTCTCATTTTCTTGCCTTTGAACTGACCATCTCTCAAACCTTGAATGTTCTTTTTTTCCAACTTCCAACTCTCAGAATCCCTGTCTTCCTTTAAGATTCTGCTCAGCAAAGGGGGTAGTTAGGTGGCTCAGTGGATTGAGAGCCAGAACAAGAGACAGGAGGTCCTGGGTTCAAATTTGGCCCCCAGACACTTTTATCTGTATGTTTCTGGTCAAATCATTTAATCCTCATTGCCTAGCCTTACAGCTCTTCTGCCTTAGAACCTATATGTGGTATTGATTCTAAGATGGAAGGTGTTAAAAAAAATTAAAAAAAAAAAAAAAGGTTTTGCTCATGGACCACCTTCTCCATCAGCCCATTCTTGGTCCCCCAAACTATTGATGCTTTTCCTTCTAAAGCTACTTTCCATTTACACAGTATTTGTTGTTTATGAAGTGATGAAGTGATTTACTTATATATAGTGTCTCCCATTAGAATGGAAGCTCTGTGAAGGTAGGGTCTGTTTTTATGGGGTTTTTTTTGCTTGTTTTTTTAAATCTCCAGCTCTTAGCACAGTACCTGTCCCTGTGTTAAAAGTTTTAAAAATGCTTGCAGATTAGATGGTATATCAAAATTGAATGTAAGAATCAAAAAATTCCTATAGCTATCTGTAACATAAAAATACATAATCAAAAGACTTATCAATAGATTCACAATATGACTGGGTTCAGATACCATTAGAGCAGCAGCAGCCACACCATTCAAGAAAAATGGAGAGGAAGGAAACTGGCCAAAAAAAAAATTCAGTTTTATGAAGATATAGTAACCTGAGAAATATTTGTTAATGAGATAAAAAGCAGAAATGACCCTTTAGAAATCTGAAGCCTGAATCTACGTAGAGTACAGCTGTTTAAAAATCTGATGATATTTATTTCCAAACCATTTCTATACAAAAGAACATTTTCATAAACCCATTTCCCTAATGAGACTCCTGACACCACCATCTGGATTAATTACATTTTCTTCCAACTCACCATTTAAGTGTCTGTTAACATACTTGAGCCACTTCTGAGATTGAAAGTGAGCAACTTAAAAAATCTGCTTTTGGTAATTGGGGACAGAACAAGGATGAAGTGTTTTGTAAATCTTAAAGCGATATGTAAATGTTTGCTCTTATTATTTCTCTTTGATCCTTGGAGTCTTTGATTCTCAGGAAAAAGTAGAGTGATTATTTTCTTTAACTTAAGAAATATAGCCTAATGTATTATTTTTTATGCCGAACATTTTAAATACTTTTTTTGAACACAGAAATGGAAAAACAACTGGTTACTGATATACAAGACCTTTAAAGTCTTTTAGACTTGATTTTAGGACCAAAAAAAATAACAATTGGCTTTATATTCTGATTTTGCTCTGATAACTGTTTTGATTATAAATGTTATCTATTTGTTGCTAATGTTTTAAGATATTCTTAAGGACTTTTCCCTATGACCAAACAGTACAGTTTGTTTTCACATACTCTAATTTTTGTCAAAATGTGTTCATTTTAATAAACCATTTTTATATAAAGCTCATAAAGGAATCTTTAGAGGGGAAAAGCCCAAACCAGGCATGCCTCATTCTCCAGACTCAGCCTCCATGTTTCAGCAGTCTTTTCCTGCCACCCAGGTGACCCCATCTTCCATTGGTAAGTTCTTCCATTTTAAGGAAGGGCCCAAATCAGCCATCCTTCATTTTTATGACTTTGCCACCATGTCCTAGAAGGCCTCTTAGGATACCTCCAGGCCCGAGCAGAAATTTCCCCTTGTGCCCATCCCAATTTTATTTTTAGTTCCTTTTATATGTTGGTGGTATATCGGCTAAAGTGCTAGGCCTGAGTTAGGAAGACCTGAGAGCAAATCCAACTGCAGACACATATTAGCTATGTGACCTTGGGCAAGACGCTTAACCTTGGGCAAGTCCTCAACTGTAAAATGAGAATAATAACACTTCCCAGGATTGTTGTGAGGATCACAGGAGATAATAATTATAAAATGCTTAGTACAGTACCCAGCTATATGAACTATATGAATTTTAGCTATTATTATTATCATCATCTCTCACCACTAAAATGTAAATTCCTTGAAGGCAGCAACTATCTTTTATTTTCCTTGTATTTGTATCCCCAGTAATTAACATAGTGCCTGGACCATGTAAATGCTTAATAAATACTATTGTCCCGGACTTGGTAAGCACTTGTCTATGAGGTAGATAGTACAAATATTCTAATTTTATAGATAAGAAACCAAAGAAGGTAGCTAGGTGTTAGAGGAGATGTAGTGCTGGGCTTGGAGTCAAGAAGATCTAAGTTCAAATCCAGCCTTAGCCACTTACTAGCTGTGATGTTGGATAAGTCACTTAACCTTGTTTGGCTTTTTAAAAAAAGTAATTAAAAAAAGTGAATATTTATATGAGGCTTTAAGATTTTCTATACATCTTACCTATACAGTATTATTGCATTTGATGTTTACAACAAATCTGTAAGGCAGATGTTATTATCATTATTTCATAGATGATGATAGGAAAGGCAAAACTTGCTTTCCCCAAAACAGCAGTTATTCTTGCAGAATCCAGTGCAAAATATAAATATAAATATAAATATATATCCACAATTTAAGAAATATGCCCCTGGACAATATTTTATAAAACTAAATAAGAAAAAATACATAAGGAAATGTTAAGTAAGCAAACACCAAGTTTCCTAAAGTTTGCCAAAGTAACCACACATCTTAGGTATATACTGTTAGAGATGCCAAGAACAAAAAGAAACTGTGTAATCAAAGCATGCCAGCATCTACTTTTTTTCCTTCATGAGATTTTTATTGTATGTGTGATATGTGTCTTCTATTGTGTCATGAGCAATATGGAAATATGTATTATATGACTATTTATTGCCTCCATAGGGAAGGAGGAAGAAAATCTGAATCCTAAAATGTCAGAAAACAATTGTCAGAAATTTCTTCAAGGAATAGTCAGGAGGCCAGTGTCACCAGATCATAAAGTTGGTGGCAGGGGCAGTAATGTGTAAGAAGGCTGAAAGGTGGGAGTATTTAGTGGCCAAAGAGAGGGTTTCAGGGAGCCATTGGAGTTGGCTGAAAAAAGGGTGACATCATCAGACCTGAGTTCCAGGAAGATTAATTTCACAGCTTAATTACAGATTGGAGTGGGGAGAGACTTTCAACTACTGCAATATCCTGAAGCCTCGTACCACGGTAGAAGCTGTGTAAATGGGGAGCAAGTGAGAGAGACTGTGGATACAGAAATGACAAGATTTGGCAATTGATTGGATATATAAAGAAAGGCGAGTAAGGAGTGTACAATGACAGTGACCAAGGTGAATAGAAGGATGGTTGGGTTCTCAATAGAAATAGAATGTTTGAAAAACAGAGGTAGGAAAAATGATAAATGTAATCAGAGCCATGATGAATATCAAAACCCTTCTATGACTGTACATCTTGTTTATTCTGTCCTGCTTAAAGTAAAAAGGAGAGAGGTAGGCTTTTACTCAGCTGATTCCTCTCCCAGAAAGCAAAGCTTGTCCTCCAAGGATTATCTGCCAAATGGTGGGTATGGAGGAAAGAGGGATTTTCCCAGTAGCACCTTCACCCTGATGGGGAGGTTCCTATGCGGAGCACAGGAAAGGAAGGAAGGAATGGCAAGGCATGATAACTGGTATAGTGGTATTGGAGACAAGCCTTTTGACTGGCTATTGTGGGCCAGATGAGAGGGGACCTCTCTTCCCATTCTCTGACTGACTGATCACAAAGCCCTTGGCAACATGCCAGTAGAACCCTACTTTGGAGATAGGAGGCTCTTATAGACCTGTGGCCTTCTCAACATGGGTACCTATTCGAATGGTGAAAATTACACTCCATGGATGGTTCTTATCCTGTTGCAACCCTATATGAGGCCCATCCATGATACTAGGGTCATATTTTATCTTGACATCACGATGATAACACTAAAATATGAGTTCCTTTTGGAAGCTTTTTGCTTTTTCCCTGTACTCCTAGTGCTTAGCACAATGGCTGGGACTTATTAAGGACTTAATGAATGCTTGAATGAATGAGTGAATTACACAGGTTGGCTAATCATTATCTTTTCCTTTTGCCATGTGACCGGAACATTTTCCACCTTTAAAAATATTTTGTGGATACTCTCTATCCATCAACTTCATTTCCAAATATACCACTCCCACCTTCCTTACACAGAAATAGCTCTTACAACAAAGAATAAAGGCGAGGGAGCAAAATAAAAATTAATCAATACAGGTTCTGGGTTAAGATGGCGGCAGAGTAAAAAGCAGCTCTTAACCTCTCCTGACAGAAACACACAAGACTCCTCAAGGGGACATAAAAACAAGTCCAGACGAACGGAGGAACCCCACAACAGGGTGCATCGTGGAAGGTACGTGGAATCAGGACATTTCCATGCTATAAAGGGGTGAAACAGCTCTCACTAAATTGCGGGCTAAGCAACCACCCCCCCCCACCCCCTCCACACACACCACCTATAACGCCAAAGCCAGCTAAAAAGAAATGGAGCAAGTTTGGGGCACCCATCGAGTCATTGGCAGCTCCGGGGTCTGTTCCTGAGAGCAGCAAGATTTAGGACCTCAAAAAGCTAAAGAACGCACACGAACTCTGAGCGCAGACGTAGAGCGCAGGCTCTGGCGGAGGCGCGGGTGGAGGCAGACACAACCGCGAGCTAAGGCTCTGAAACCCTGAGTGGGGAACCAGTGCAGACGGGTATACGACTGTGGAAGCAGCACCCTGAGACTTGTAAAGAAACCTCCGGTAGAGGATCAAGCAAGGGAGTCCAACAAGGGGCTTGACCTTGGAAAAAACCAGACCTCAGACCTCAGGTGCCAAAAGACCGCAGACAGTCGCTGAGCGCGAGGATAAAGCTAAGAAGCTGCTGGGCTAATGATGGCTACCCAGACTAAGGAAGTTCAGAAAAGAAAGATTAACAACAAGAAAAAGAAGTCTTTAACACTCCACAACTTTTACACAGAGAAAATCCAGACAACCGAGCAAACAGAGGAGGAGAACAAACAAGCATCCGGACCCTCCTCAAATAAGGAAAACTCCTCACAAGCTATGGAAGAGTTCAAAACTGAGAATTTGAGGAAGATGGAAGAGATCTGGAAAGAAAATAACAGTTTAAAAGGTAGAATCTTGCAATTGGAAAGTGAGGCTCAGAAACCAAATGAACTGATAAGCAAATTGAACACCAGAAATGACCAGATTGAAAAGGAATACCAGAACAAGAGTGAACAAGAAAAATAGGATATTCTATTACACACAAAGAGGGCATGGGAGGGAGAGGGGACAAATACTATTATAAGAAGGAGAGGAAGAGAGCATTAAGAGGTAATAATCAAACCTTACTCTTAG
>NC_058131.1:479563524-479599691 GCF_016433145.1 Gracilinanus agilis | reverse complement strand
TAAGCAACAAAGCCTTTTGAGATTTCAATCATTAGAGCTGTAAAAGCATAGCAAAATATTTTTATTTTAGCAATGTCATTGAAAGAGTCAGGAAGTAAATAGCTTTTTGAGAAAGACTGACAACGAACTGATGAAATGTAGCCTTGTTAAGCATGAAATCCTGGACTTCTTGGATACTTTGATTTAAACTTCTAGTGATTTTTCCTTCCATTATGAATAAAATACTATTTTTTACTTGTTTAAGGAAGTTTATCTACTAGGAACCTACCTAATCACTATAAAAGCTAAATAAAGAAGTGTTAAACTGTCAAAAGATGATCCCTTTATAAATTGCAAATATATCCCTTGAGTAAATCAGAAAGAAAGTAAAAGATACTCAGGCCTTACTTCTAAGTGACCTTTAAAAGTCAATTCAGTGAGTCCAGGAGAGTACTTCTTAAGGCAGAAGACATGGAGCTCATGGAAGGCCATAAGAAACTACCAAAACTAGGAAAATGGAAACAAAGTCAGAGGTAGCAACCACAAAGAAAGGGATGAAGACTAGACGCTATTATGCTGATTATCAGGAGGAGTGTAGGGACAGATACTCTGTTGCTGAAAGCCCTCTCATTTCTTGATTCCTAGTCATATTTTCCAACACATTTTTTCAACTCTCATCTTGAAACCTAACCTTTGCACTGAAGTCACTGGGTAATAAAGTATATATTTATTTAATTTAGGGGTCTTATTCTGTTCTCCATAGAATTCTACTTCCTGCAATTTCTGTTGTTGTATGTAGTACAGAGAGGGGGGACATAGCAGTTTTTGCCGGCTTTGGCTGAGTTCTTATGTCAGTTAGGAGTTTAGAATCTTGAGAGAGAGTTTCAGTTGGATTCTAAACTCCTAACTGACATAAGAACTCAGCCAAAGCCGGCAAAAACTGCTATGTCCCCCCTCTCTGTACTACATACAACAACAGAAATTGCAGGAAGTAGAATTCTATGGAGAACAGAATAAGACCCCTAAATTAAATAAATATATACTTTATTACCCAGTGACTTCAGTGCAAAGGTTAGGTTTCAAGATGAGAGTTGAAAAAATGTGTTGGAAAATATGACTAGGAATCAAGAAATGAGAGGGCTTTCAGCAACAGAGTATCTGTCCCTACACTCCTCCTGATAATCAGCATAATAGCGTCTAGTCTTCATCCCTTTCTTTGTGGTTGCTACCTCTGACTTTGTTTCCATTTTCCTAGTTTTGGTAGTTTCTTATGGCCTTCCATGAGCTCCATGTCTTCTGCCTTAAGAAGTACTCTCCTGGACTCACTGAATTGACTTTTAAAGGTCACTTAGAAGTAAGGCCTGAGTATCTGTTACTTTCTTTCTGATTTACTCAAGGGATATATTTGCAATTTATAAAGGGATCATCTTTTGACAGTTTAACACTTCTTTATTTAGCTTTTATAGTGATTAGGTAGGTTCCTAGTAGATAAACTTCCTTAAACAAGTAAAAAATAGTATTTTATTCATAATGGAAGGAAAAATCACTAGAAGTTTAAATCAAAGTATCCAAGAAGTCCAGGATTTCATGCTTAACAAGGCTACATTTCATCAGTTCGTTGTCAGTCTTTCTCAAAAAGCTATTTACTTCCTGACTCTTTCAATGACATTGCTAAAATAAAAATATTTTGCTATGCTTTTACAGCTCTAATGATTGAAATCTCAAAAGGCTTTGTTGCTTAATTTAAAAAAATAATGTATTAATAGACTGCTCAAGAAAATCTAAATTAGCCATTGGACACCCTATACAGTCCAAAAAGACACCAAAGAACTTTCAATTAGACAATGGCCCACATGGTCAGCAGAGAGAGCTGGGCCAAATGAGAGGAGTTGGGAAAGAGAGTAAGAGCCTGGCCAGAAGAGAGGGGTAAAAGGGACCAAGAACCTCTGAGGCATATATCTTATAAACCCTTGTGACATCATCATCATCATCATCATCATCATCATCTTCATCATCATCCAGTCCCTCCCCAGGATATCTCTGATTTGTAAATAGTCACAGAAGAAGTGGAGTCAGAGAATTTAACCTCTCCAAGGTTACTTCATCTCAGAAAGAGGCAGGTTTAAGGACACCAAGAAGTCAGCTGAAAACTGTATGGTTAGGTCACAGTATTCCAAAATCCTGGTCAAAGCTTGTTGATTTCATTATCTAATCTCTCAAGTGGGTCTAGTGGCTGCTCAACCTGGCCCTAAATCTTGTTATTCTTTACAAAGGTCTTAACAAAAGGGAGAACCCAACCAAGTTTCAGAGCCTGGAGGGAGAAAATGTTTCAGTTTTTAAATCAAACTGTGTTGGGAGGGAGAAAGAAGGGAAACATTTCACAATTCAATACTAACTTTCCACACAACTAAGATACCACCTAACCATCTCTCTGAAGTGTCATCTGTGCAATGGCTTAACTAAATCTCTCATAGTCTAGAAACCATCCTTGGCAGCTACCATGCCTTAACTAGATTTTTGAGCATATAGTGCATGTGAACAATATGTATATATGTGCACAGTGCCACAATAACACATCATCTCACACTAGAGCAAAGAATTTCAAGTGGATGCCATTAGGAATGAAGGAAGAAAACAATAAAAGAAATGGAAAAGATGAGGACTGAAACCAAGAAATGGAGGTGCCTATTGTAGATGGCTGTCTCAAGGAGTTTAGCCACAAAAAGCAGAGGTGATTTGAGTTGATAATGGGGATGGAGAATAAGGTGAAGGTTTTTTGAGGATGTTTGTTTGAGGGTGTGTTTGTAGGTAGTAGTAAAAGACTTAGTAGACAAGGAGAGATTGAAGATAGAGAATAGGAGTGAAAGAAAAGACATTTTGATGGAGGAGACTGGAAGGAATGGGAATGCTTATACAGTTATTCCTTCCACTTCACAGGTGTTAAGGATGTAGCACCTCTAAGATCTGGAAAATCCAAGTGAAATTTTTTGGTTTTCCTTTTATATCAGAGAAAAAAAATCTTAATTTTTTTCTTTTTTCTTTTATGGGATATTTACAGTACCTTATTATAAATTTTGGGCTAAGTATGCATTCATTTCTCAGTTTCTAAAGTTTTTCTGTCACCTGCTGGCCTTCATGTGTTGTCTGCAGCTTCCACAAAACTCCCCATAAATTCCCGTTTAATTTCCTATGCTGAACTGTGATATATTGAAATCACAATGGGGAAAGTCATGATGTAGAAGGGATGTACATGTTAAAGGCTAACTCTTCATGAGACAAGAAGAGACAGAGACAGAAGGCATCTGAGTGATAAGAGAGGGAAGAGGGAGCTCTACACACAGCCTCAATTTTTTCAGTAAAAGATGAAGAAAGGTTAAAGAGGGCTAGAATAATTTTAAGACAATGATTCCTTGAGGATATGTAGAAAATTAAGTGACTATTGTTCTGTTTAACAAAGCAAAATATTAACTGAACTTTAGCCTGAGCATTATAAAAAATGTTTTATCTCATTTTGGAATTTTATCTATTGTCACAATAATTCTCTAACTCCCAAATTGCTTGGTTGAGAAAGATTTTCAGGGTCATAAGATGACATATAGTCTTTTTTTCTCTAAGTAGAAATGCTAAATTAGAATAATTTAAGTTAATAAAAATTGCTTCTGGCAGGCTTGTGCTTAAAATACAAGTATGAAATGTATTCCTACAAGTTGGTGAGATCTTCCAAGTAATTTTATTTGTGGATGACATTTGTGCTGATTATTTCAATTCCTAGAACACAGGAAGGTCTCCTACATGAGATCCATAATCAATGAAGAGTTCACAGGAAAAATCAGGTAAATGAAGAATGCCCCCTGTCTGGATTGATTTATTTTGTTTAACTTCACTTTTTTGTTACAAGTGAAGGAGGAAAAATCATTTTATTTTTTTAAAAGATTGTCCATTGTGAAGACTATGATATACAGTAGAATGGAAACCTACATAGCTAGTCTATCAGTACATATATCTTGGACAGATATTGCAGATGGATAATGAACTGGGCCCAGAAATAAAAGAAGGAAGACAGTAGACTAGAGTTCAATTGGAGTTTTTTCCTATTTTAAAAATGCCAGCCTTAACAAACATTGACTAAAATGAGCACTTCTTTATATACAGTACAACAGATAAGGCTATATATGAAACCGAATCTCCTTTATGTACAGATTGTCCTTCCTTAAGTATATGTTAAATTCAATATATTACTTTCAAAGCTGCTCTGTTTACTGATCCTTTTGGTCTTTCTCTGTTCTCTTCTATGCATTTCAAAAACATGTTTTGATGATCATTTTTTTCTTTCCTTTTTTTAAAAATGGCAATGCTACCCCTAGCCCCCCACCCACACGCAAAATAAGAAAAGAAAAACCTTTGAAACAAATATGAATAATTAAACAAAACAACTTCCCACATTAGCTGTGTCTAAAAATGTATGTTTCATCTGCAACTTGAATCCATTACCTCTCTGTCAGGAGGCAAGTAGTATGCTTTATTACTAGTCCTCTAGAATAATAGTTGGTCATTGAATTGACCAGAGTTCCTGAGTCTTTCAAAGTTGTTTGTCTTTACAATGTTGTCATTATATAAATTGTCCTCATTCTGTTCATATCTTTCCAGATTTCTCTAAAACCAACCTGTTGGGCCATATTTGGGAATACAAGCAGTGCTTTCTGTGACCCTCAAATTTTTCTCTGAAACAAACACCAATCTTTAAATCACCACTCCAAAGAGTGATTTCATAGTGTGGCAAACTTTCTGTAGTCCTAGCTAGTGATTGGGTAAGCGCATAATTACATAAATCACTTTAATTGGGCCTGGCCCTGATTCAAGAACCTCTTATAGCTTTATTTTTCCTTTACTTAGATTTTTTAGACATAAGACTTTGATATTTTATATTTCATCCACAAATTATTTTTTCTCTTTTATTTGTATTTTTTTGAAGTTTTTGACTTCTTTTGCCAATTGATTCATATACCTCATAACTCAGCCATGAATCCCTGAATGATCCCTGTGTTTGTTATTATTCTCCTCAGGGGGGGCTATGTTATTGTTGTGAACTTTGATTTGACTTTGAGTCTCCCCAAAGGGATCACGGGGGGAATGTATAAGTGGGAATGAACTACATTCCCCAGAATTCTTTTAGCATTTCTCAGAATTCCTTTTAATCTCTCTACCATGTGTGTGGTCACGTTTTGTTTATAAGTTTGCTGTAAGCTGTGCCCTCTTGCAACCGGGGCTGGGTTAGCTAGCTTTTTATTTTAGTTATTATTAATAAACTTTATAAAATATAATAGTTATTGTCTATTAATTTTAATCTTGACAGTAACTAGAAAGTTCTTGTCACCAAAGTCCTTGGCACTGTCAAATAGTTCAACATCAGAAACTGATATAATTTTATCAGTTAATAGCATTAAAGGAGACATTGCCATCTGTTTGCCATTGCACCCTAAGGACCATGAGACTTTTCCATTTGACTTGTAGATAAAACCTTTCCCTGTTAGAATGTAGACTCCTTGAGAGCAGGAACTCTCTTATTCTTTTATTTTTATTGACAATGCCTAGCACAGTACTTTGCACATATACGTGCTTAAAAACTATTTTATTTACTCATTCATTCATATCATATTTTCCCACATGGCTGCCCTACTTTGGACCTCTCCATTATCATTTTTTCCCCTCTCCATCTCCCTCTCTTTTTCAATTTCCTTTTGTATATTGTCTTCACTATATAGTATTTGAGGACAGAAACTGTTTTTCATTTTAATATTTGTATATTTACAGTGCCTGGCACAGAGGAGACACTAAAACACTGGCTGACTGAACAATTGGTAGGAAATTTTTGAGTCCAGAGGTCACTTGACTCTTAGGAGCTGCCAATCAGTCATTCTCTCTCTGTGTTATGTTTATAAAAATGATAAAGTTTATCTCTCCAACCTTTATCCAATTTATATATGAATTATGATCTTTTTTAAAAACTACAACAATGCCATGTGGTGCTTAATTGTAAATCATCACAATCTATGGATAATAAAATTGTGGATCACATAAAGGGTATTGGAAAGATGTACAGTAGGCATAAGTAGGCTACAGAAAATTATGTAATAAATGGTAAAATTACATTTGTTTAAGTGACATAAAAGATACCAGCAGAGATGGTAAATAGAAAAGAAAATGTAGCAAGATCACGTGGCGAGAGCAGAGAATTACTAGTTCATATGCATCAATAATATCCTTGTGATATTGAGATCTAGAACAAGGCTAAGTTCTTGTTGGCAGGATTACTCATGTCAATGAAATCACAAATTCACTGAAGCCTCAAAATGATATCTTAACATATTAATTTCCCCACAAAATCAATTTTTAAAATAAATCAAGTTAAAAGGTTCTTAAATATCATCTTGTTCAAAAATCCATTTTAAGGGAATGGAGGGTCAACAAAGGCAAAGTGATTTTCCTTCAATTCTACAAAGGTTTGTTGGCAGTCAAATCTTCTGAAATTTTGATAGGAACTCCTAAATTTTGAATTGTATTACATTTTCAATCCTTTTCCATGAAATAGTGGTAATAATAATGAAATGCCTTGAAGACTATAATAATGGAGTTTAGGCTGGCGGGAACCATGTAAAATGAAAAGGCTTAAACACAAGCCTATAATAGACTTGATGCTATTGTCTTACGACCAATTTAATTAAAAGTTAACTACTAGAAGACTGACTACCACGTGAGGAGTCATTTTTAGCCATAGTAAGTCATTAAATAAAAGTACCAAGAAAGCCAAACTGATTTTACTTTATAATGGAAAGATTTTATTTTGTAATTCATTTTATTCTGTAATACTGCCTGTGTTTTGTATAACTCTCCAAGCCATTTTCTTTGTCTTTAAGCTATATGGTTTATAGGTTGAGAAGTTCAGTCTTTCCCTCTGAGTTTAAATGTTCAGTTTTCCTGTAAATCACCTAAATTAAAAGAAACCTGTTATCTTTATTTCATTAAATGCTCATATAAGATGCAAGTATTGTTATCTCTAATTGCTCTTCTGTTAAGTCTGGACAGTTATCTATTATTTATTCTTGCAGAATGCATCAATCAGAATGGAAGGAGGGATTGTTGCTAGTCCCACATTCCCAATTTCCAACCAATCATTTTGTCTCTCATGGCTATGATGCTACAGGCTCTATAGCCGATCATACTGCTTTCCTCATCTATGATGATACCCTCTTTTCCAGGATCTATCAAAAGAAGGCTGTTCTTGTTGGGATCTTAGCTAGCTGACAAAGCTGAGACCTTGTTTAATGGCAAATTTTTGCTTTGCTAATACATTGATTATGCTTGGAATGTTGTAGCTCAGATTGCCTTAATTATGATCATAACAATACAAAAATCCTCAATCCTATGTAATCTCTTTCAGCTTCCACAGTGATAACAGTTTTTAGACCATTTAAAAATATCTTAATCTTTGGTTTGTTAGAGTCTAATAATAGAAAGAAGTCAGGACTATGTACATACTCCCATTATA
The DNA here is from genome assembly GCF_016433145.1 of Gracilinanus agilis. Taxonomy (NCBI): domain Eukaryota; kingdom Metazoa; phylum Chordata; class Mammalia; order Didelphimorphia; family Didelphidae; genus Gracilinanus; species Gracilinanus agilis. Next base: position 479,592,166 of record NC_058131.1, on the reverse strand, counting down.
AATAAAAACAGATGATATAAGGAAGTCATAGATATATGGGAAAATAGTTTTGAATTTTACCTCAGGGGGGAAAAAAATTGGAGAGAATTTTTTGTTCTTGTTTTTTTTTAACAAGGCCAAAATAGGGGAATGGTATTTTTGTCTGGAATATTTCATCATCTTGTTTTGCACTACTTGAGATAAGCTTAAGAAAACTGCAGTTTAATTAACATAGACTTTGACCCTTAATAAATTCATTGCAAAAGTGGGCACCAAAGAACAGCAAAAACAATTTTTAGAAACATGATTCATGACTAAAGAGTAAGAGATCAAAGGATCAAAGACTACTGAAAAAGCCTTATCACTGAGCAGGAAATGAAATCCATAATACCCTATTCAAAAACAAGTGATAACAGGGTGCACCCTTTAGTATCAGCAATATTGTATACAGATACAATCAGATCATTAGCTGGTTTGAGCAAAGTTCAAAGTAAATAGCAAAGATAAGATTGTGATAGAAAACTATTGTGCTATAAGAAATGATGAAGGGGATGGCTTCAGAAAAACCTGGGAAGACTTGTATGAGCTGATGCAAAGTAAAGTAAGCAGAACTAGGAGGACATAGTAATGGCAATACTGCACTGACAATCAACTGCGGAAAACTTGGCTACTCTGATCAAGATGATGACCAACCACAATTCCAAAGGACACAGGATAAAAATGTTATCCATCTTCAGAAAGAGAACTGATGAACTGAGTGCTGACTGAATGCTGTGAGCCATCAAACCCACCCTGTCTGACATAGTCTCAGGTGGGATCCAAGGACTGCATAGCAGGCCTCAGGAGGACAGAAAAACCCACTCATACTTCCCTGTGACTCCTTTCTTACTAATACTCCACATTACTGGAATTGCTATGATCAATAACACTACTTAGCCCCAGGGAAATACAGAAGAATAGCTGAAGGCTGCCTAGGGCCTCTATAGACTTCCAGGAAAGTCCCACCTTACATGTATAATACAGAAATTCCCCTAAAAGTCACCTCATAATAAACCAGCAAATAGTGAGTTAATGTTAAAGATTTTAAAACCTCAACAAAACTTCACTTGGATTTTTCACTCCCAGTCATAGAAGCTTGCAGGTCAAGACTGCTTCTGAGCCTCCCTGATCTCTGATCTGGAATGTTAGCACAGAAAGGACAATGGATGAAAAATGAGAATTGCCTTCCCTGAGAAAGCTAGTACACCCCCATTTCACTGGACTGTTTTGAAAACCTCGCAGGCTAGCCAACATGTCAAACATACCTTTGAAAAATATCGAACGTTACTGGAGAATGAAAAGTTGTTAGCAACAAAGTAAATGTATTATTTAATCATTATCTCCAAGAAAAGATGTATGTTGAAAATGAAATTCCATGCCAACTATGTGTGTAATCTTTAAAGTATATAAAATAAAGACAGCCCAAGCCAAAGCAGAGCAAATTTTCTGCTTTGCCTGGCAACAGGTAAAAGTGTTATCTGTTTCTCATTTTCCTTTCTTCTCTCGCCGATGCCATTCTCCTCCGAGAATTCCCTGGACCAATGGGAGCTGGAATCCCACAACTGAAACATTTTTACACTTTATATTTCATGCTGTTTTTTGAGGAAAGGGAGAGCAACATGGCTATTGTGGAAATGTTTTGCATGACTTCATATGTATAATAGGTACCGTATTTCTTGCCTTCTCAATGTGTAGGGGAGGAATGAAAAAAGGAGAGAATTTGGAGCTGGAAATAAAACAATTTAAAACAACAACAAAGTAAATACCAAATGAGAAGAAAAAGCTAAAAGTGGGTCTATAGTGCTATATATGACTACAACACACACAAACCATATTTTTAAACAAACTGTCAAGTCCAAAATAAGACTGATCACAGGTAATTACTTTTTTCTTGAAAAACTTAACAGATGTAAAGTAGTTACCACAATACAAAGGTTGAAAGAGTCCAGAAAGCACAATGGTTAAGTAAATACTTAATCTCCTTGTCAATCTGAGAAACAGGGCAGTTTGTTGGCAAAATGTTATAGCAAGATGTCAGAATATTTGAGAAATAGTAAAAAGCAACTGAAAAATGAATACATAACAGAGCTTGATGTGAGATATGGACAGATAAATCAGATTATATTCTGTGCATTTGTTGATGAAATTCAAAGTACAATAATAATAATAATCATTCATAGTAAGCTTGTAAGGTAGGTAATAAAATTATCTTAACTTTCCAGATGAGAAAAGAGAAACTCAAAAAAGTTAAATGACATAACCAAGGCCATGGAACTACTATAAGAACCAGGATCCAAACCCAGGTGTCCTGAGTAGTCCATTGTTCTATACTGTACTTTCTATTCATTTTTAATCGCAGGAAAGGGGAGAGATCAAGAGAGATTTGGGTTAGGAATGGTTAAGCAATAATGATACCTCCCACCAAAAAAAGGAGGGCCATTGAAGCATTTTATTAAAAAACACACAAAAGGGAACAGAAGGAAATTTCAGAAAGCAGCACATATAAGCAAGACAATTTTGAAAATAAGGTATGGAATTATTACATGCTTTTTTAAAAAAAGCAAATGTTTTTTTTTTTAACCCTTGTACTTCGGTGTATTGTCTCATGGGTGGAAGAGTGGTAAGGGTGGGCAATGGGGGTCAAGTGACTTGCCCAGGGTCACACAGCTGGAAAGTGGCTGAGGCCAGGTTTGAACCTAGGACCTCCTGTCTCCAGGCCTGACTCTCACTCCACTGAGCTACCCAGCTGCCCCCTAAAAAAGCAAATGTTTTAAATAAAGATTTATAGTTTCATATTCAGTACTTAGTATAATGCCTATTAAGTAGTAGGCACTTGAAAATTTGGTGAATAATTGACACATACAATTGAAAAATGAACAGATCTTTTGTTTATGTGGGTTATATTTATGGATTTTTACCACATTGAAATTAGGGATTTTATGGATTTTTACCTATTAGAAATTTAAACGTCTCAGTACTATTATGAAAACTGTTTTGATCTGAATTCCCTCAAGGAGTCCAAAACCACACTTTGAAAACTGCTGGGGACTCTAGTCCAATTCCTGATTTTCATAAACACAGAAATTGAGTGCTTTGCCTGAGGTCACACAACAATAAATGGTAGATCTAGGATTTGAGCCAGGTCATCTAATTACAAATCTAATGCTCTCGGCATTGTCTTTAGGGAAGCTAGATGGCCCAGTGGATAAAGTGCTGGCCTAAAGTCAGGAAGACTCAATTTTTTGAAATTCAAATCTGGCCTCTGACACTAGCTATATGACTCTGGACAAGTCTCTTGATCCCGTTTGCCTCAGTTTTCTCATCTGTAAAATGAATTGAAGAAGAAAAATGGCAAACCATTCTAGTATCTTTGCCAAGAAAACAAATGGGATCAGGAAGAGTTAACTACAACTTAAAAAATAGTGAACAGAGTTGTTACATGAAAGATAGTGGTAACTACTGTCTAGTCAGTCAGGATACAATAGGAAAAATGGATCCATCAAGAGATCACACCTTCTCTAAAGATATATTCAAGAACAGGAATTGGTGAACTTATAGCATATGTGAAATCTATCGAGAGGAATCAGATAACTTCTAGAACCCTTCCTAGGTCTAAGTATCTAAGATTAAAGTTAAATAAACAATAGAGAAGTAGGTCAGTACTTTTTACATAAAATGGGAAAATACATTTTTATATCATTCATAATAAAATTTGATAATTAATAAAAGGAACTTATTCTGTTTAGTATCATTCTTATTATTGCCAATGATTCCAGGTCAAAGAATTAAAAAAACAAAGCACTGTACATGTTTGCTCAAGTACTTGTATTACTGAGGACAATTTTCTGTTTTAACATAACATTTTTTCTATCACTTCTTTTTTGCATTTTAGGTCAACAGTTATTATTATTACTTATGTCTCTTTAAGAAGAAACAAATAGCCACAGCTATATATGAATTATAAGCAAATACATACCAGGTCGGGAATTCAGTACAACGCGATGTACAAGCATCATTACATTCAGGCAGTGGAATGACAAAGACCTATCTTCAGAGCTTCCTAAAAATTCAGAAGTAAAAAAAGGTTTCAAAAAATTGAATAATTTAAAAAGTAAGAGAAAGGCATTAAGAACATGTCTATGTTACTAACTGGAATAGGGTAATATGTATTATTTATTCATACATGTATTGAAGCTTTTAGTCTTCTCAGAACTTGCTCAACTGAAAAACCCCAAACAACATTCTTTTCCAAAGCTGGCCATGTTATCTGACTATAAAATTAATACTTATATATCACAAATACTTTCTTTGTGAAAGGGGACAGGAGGCACAAGACATTATAAAAATGAAGCTTATTTTAAGAGATAAATAACAGATGATTACCAAGGTAGGATTCATATTTGAATTAGTTGCCTATGTAAAGTTAGTTTTAACTAATTTGTTGGACCAAAAATCAAAATAAATAGAAAAAAAATAAAACAAGGGTACTGACCTGTAATTAAGGAAATGCCAATTTAACTTTATGAAATTCACATGTTTATTTCTTATTTTAGATGCTATTCTGTAATTCTATTCAATATTTCATATAAAAATCCAAGCCTTTTCTTTGTCTCTGAATGAAGAAGCTCAGAAGTTCAAAAGTCTGGTCTTCCCTTCTTAGAGTCAGATGACAAGAGTTTAGCTTCCCTATTTATTACTTTTTTTTTTAAGAATATTTTTCCAAGGGGACAAAACTGGGTAGCTCAGCGGATTGAGAGCCAGGTCTAGAGACCAGAGGTCCTAGGTTCCAATCTGACCTCAGTCACTTCCCAGCTGTGTGACCCTGGGCAAGTCACTTGACCCTCATAGCCTACCCTTACCACTCTTCTGCCTTGGAGCCAATACACAGTATTGACTCCAAGATGGAAGGTAAGGGTTTTAAGGGGAAAAAAAAAAAGAATATTTGATTCATGATTCATTCTTGCTAATTAAAGGTGGTTTTATCTCATTACCAGGACTGATGATTCTGTTGCCCGTGTCCACCATCCATCCATGACTTGGGATGTAGTGGATTCCAATAAATTCACAAAACATTTCTTCAAGTCAGAGAGGTAGCTTTGATTGTGTGTGTGTGTGTGTGTGTGTGTGTGCGCACTTTCCTTAGTGTAACCAATCATGATCCCTCACCCTCATGATTTTGCCAACCCCATAACCAGTGGTATGATTTCTTTTATTGATTTTGTTCTGTTCTTTATTCTATGCTTATAAAAAGGATTTGCATCTCCAATTCTTTGTCTTTACCTAGAAACTGAGGTAGCTCTTGACCCATCTTGTTTTCAGGTTCACACAATGTGAATAAAATGCTATCTTGCTGCAAGATGTGCCTGAGTCTATCTTTATTAAATTTCACTTGCGACAATTTCTTTAAGCAAACTGTTGATGCCAGCCTAAAGTGAGAAAAGAGTACACTGAGGACATAAGGGTCAGGTCTGCAAAGACATGGCAATGGAATCTCACATATGAAGAATTACAAGCAAGCCAATTTGGTTGGACCACAGTAGGGAGCCACCAAGTTTCTTGAGCAAAGGAGTGGAATGGTCAGACTTGACCTTTAAGAATATCAATTTGGCAGCTTTGTGGAGGTTGGAGTAAGGAGACATCCCATGCAGAAAGATCAATTAGGAGTTTAAAGCAATCACCCAGTGGGGACGGTGGGGGTGGGAGAGGGTCTAAATTAGAGGGGTGGCTCTCTGAACAGAGAAAGGGATAAAAGCAAGAAATGTCAGGGTAGAATCAATTTCTATAATAATGCTGGTATGGTTCATGATTATCCCCACACCAAGATCAACATTGAGACTATCAGAATGTCTTGTTTCTATTTCCATTTCACCATTTCACCAACAAAGCAAGATGAATGAAAAAATCTATTACAATAGGTAATAAACAAATTAAGCCCACATCTGAGCTTCAGTTTGAAAGGGACTGCATAAAAGGGAAACCTTCTCTCTTGCTGGAGGATAAGTCCTCTCCCTCCCCCCCACCCCCCACCTAAAACAAACTCAGACACCAGTTTGGGAAGTCTCAGTAGCATTAGAAATTTTGTTGAAGGCAGCATCCAAGTCTCCATGCTTCTTTTCCCTGGGCATTCTGCTTCCATTACTCCAAAATGGAATCAAGTTGGTTTATATTTTCTGTCTCCCAGTAAGTCTTGGCACCTTCTTAGTCCATACAAAACACTAGCTAATTGTAGTGGTTCCCATGCTCTGTTTGGCTTACATATACTTTGACTCAAGCATGGTACCAGCTCAACTTGCCCAACCAGTTCTGACGTCACATCGCCATAAAAGTTCTCTACCATTTCTGCAAGCTGCTTATCTTCCTATTCCCAGCAAACCTTATTTTTTTTCCCATTCAATCCTGTGCTTTATTTAGGCTCACAAAAATATGGAAAAGTGAGTCCTCTTCTAGCAGGTCATGTCCACTATAATCACAAAAACACTCTCTCTCTCTCTCTCTCTTCACATATATATTTATACATCATATATATATGTAATCACCTTTCTTTATTATATTACAGACTAGCATTTGAGAATGAAAGTGTATAATCTTTAAATTTAAAACAGCATTGTTTATTTTACACATGCCCCCCCACCCCTCACACACAAATGTTCAGCACTATGTGAAAGTTTCTAAATATATGTCTCTGGTTCACACTTGTAGTTTATGCTCTCCATGTGTGATAGTAGCAACATCCTAAGGTCCAACTAACTAAATGTGTCTTTTCTAATTTAAAAGATATTGAAACAAAACAAAAAAAGATATTGAAATTGTTCTAAATATTTCATTGGCTCAAGCCATTGTTGTGGCTCCCTGGTGTCCCAAATATAAATTGCTCCTTGCTCTCTGATGTTTGACTCATGGACCACCATGGGCAATGTAGATGAGCTTAGCTGAATCAATGTAGTGTCCTCGCAAATATCCCCCTGCCGTGACTGAGTAAATCTTTTAACTGTCAGAATTCCTATGAATGTTTCATGCTGTCCATTATTAAACCTGAGGTGCAAGACTAGTCTGGTAAGTTCTAGCCTAAAATATCAGGGAACAATTACCCCAGGTTTAAGACACAAGGCAGGTCCACATTCCTAAAATTATGGCTTCTGAGCTACACATTCAACAACGCATTTATCACAATGTGCTCAAAGGCAATTGTTGAATTGGCATAGTAAAAACAGTAGCTACAAAACATTCTCTCAATAAACTTGGGGCATTAGTAGAGAAGTATATTTATTTATGTCTAATACAACTCATATCTTACACTACTTTTCCTAGGAATTTCAGTATATAAAATGCAATGTGATAAGAGACAGTTTGGTAGTGAAAAGAATATTTCAAGCCAAGTTAGAAATCCAGGGTTTATGGTTTTGAATAAGCCATTCAATCTTTCAGAGCCCATTTTCTTGCCTCAGGGGCTATGTTAGAGATTAAATAACTGAATGCATGTAAAATGTTAATAAAAAATATAACCTAGTAAACCATAATTTTGGACATCTGGATTGTTTCTAATCTTTTGACTGCTGCACATTCTCTGGGCTACTTTCCAAATGTATACTTATAGGTTAGAGCCCCCAGAAGGCAGCTGTTATTCCCATAGATTCTAGTGTACCTAAAAACCACAGTTCGTAACTCCCAAAACTAGTGTTCCAATCAATCAACCAGTAAACACAGCTCTCATCAAGGGCATTTACTAAATAGGCAGACTAAGAATACTACTACAAAACTCTCCTTTCCATAAACCTGGAAGGCAACCTTCCAGGAATACATACTGTCCTTGGAAAGACTGCATAAACTTGTAAGTACAGTGTAATGAGGCACATATGTAGGAAATACTTGTGGTTAAGTCAGCAATCTCAACTACTGAACTACTATAGGTCCCTGATATCCTTTCTCCCTTCATAGAGTTCCCACACACCTATATGATGCATACGTAGGCAGGAATCATTCCTACCCCCTCCCCAAAATTCTTCCCAAATGCCAAACTCTCTTCAAAGCTTAGTTATTAAAAGCCCCCAGGAGCATGGTCCATTTTCAGCACAGCCAATCATGTTCCCTTTGTCATTCACTCAAAGAAAGTTGTTCCTATTTTTGACGAGGGAATATAATATTAGGTGCCAACAATATAATATTTCATTACCTCTTTTATATACTCTTTGCTTTCTATGACATCAACTATTTGGAAAGAAGGAGGAGGTATCACATAATAAAAACATAATAAAAAGTGGTACTGATATCTAGATGATTTTTTAAATTACCTTTTTATATACATTCATTTATTTAATCTTTAAAATACCCCTGTGAAGTAAAGAGTATTAAGTACATTTTACAGGTGAGAAAATAGGCTCCAAGAAGTTGGTATAACTTGTTCAAAACTATTAATTCCCAATTTTATAACTTGATCTTTTTTTTTAAACCCTTACCTTCCATTTTAGAATCAATACTGTGCTTTGGTTCCAAGGCAGAAGAGTGGTAAGGGTTAGGCAATGGGGGTTAAGTGACTTGTCCAGACACACACAGCTAGGAAGTGTCTGAGGCCAGAACTGCCCAGTGGCCCCCTTAACTTAATCTTTTTTTTTAATTGAAATTTTTTTATTTAATTAATTGATTTAGAATATTTTTCCATAAATGAGGGTATGCCCTTTAATTGGGGAATGGCTTAACAAATTGTAGTATATGCTGGTGATGGAATACTATTGCGCTCAAAGGAATAATAAACTGGAGGAATTCCATGTGAACTGGAAACACCTTCAAGAAGTGATGCAGAGCGAAAGGAGCAGAGCCAGAAGAACATTGTACACTGTGGTAAAATCGAATGTAATGGACTTCTGTACTAGCAGCAATGCAATGACCCAGGACAGTTCTGAGGAACTTATGGTAAAGAATGCTACCCACATTCAGAGGAAGAACTGCAGGAGTGGAAATACAGAAGAAAAGCAACTGCTTGAACATATGATTTGAGGCGGACATGATTGGGGATGTAGACTCAAAAATACCACTCCAATGCAACTATCAACAATTTGGAAATAGGTCTTGATCGATGACACACATTAAAACCAGTGGAAATGCCCATCGGCTATGAGGACCGGGGAAGTGGGGGAGGGTGTGTGTGTGTGTGAAGGGGAAAGTAAGAGCATGAATCATGTAACCATATTAACTTTTCTAAAAAATAAAAATTATTAAATTAAAAAAAAAAAGAATATTTTTCCATGGTTACATGATTCATGTTCCTTCTCTCCTCTCCCCACCCATCACCAACAGATACCACAATTTGTTCAGCCACTCCCCAATCAAAGGGCATCCCCTCATTTTCCAATTTTTTGCCACCACAAAGAGTGCGGCTATAAATATTTTTGTACAAGTCTTTTTCCTTATTATCTCTTTGGGGTATAAACCCAGCAGTCATACAGCTGGATCAAAAGGCAAATCAAAACATTTCTGAGGTACCACCTCACACCTAGCAGATTGGCTAAAAGGGGATGTGGCAAAATTGGGACATTAATGTATTGCTGGTGGAGTTGTGAATTGATCCAACCATTCTGGAAGGCAATTTGAAACTATACCCAAAGGGCTATAAAAGACTGCCTGCCCTTTGATCCAGCCATATCACTGCTGGGTTTATACCCCAAAGAGATCATAAGGAAAAAGACTTGTACAAAAATATTTATAGCTGCACTCTTTGTGGTGGCAAAAAATTGGAAAATGAGGGGATGCCCTTCAATTGGGGAATGGCTGAACAAACTGTGGTATCTGCTGGTGATGGAATACTATTGTGCTCAAAGGAATAATGAATTGGAGGGATTCTATGTGAACTGGAACAACCTCTAGAAATTGATGCAGAGTGAAAGGAGCAGAACCAGAAGAACATTAAACACAGAGAGGGATACACTATGGCACAACTGAATGTAATGGACTTCCCTACTAGCAGCAATGCAATGATCCAGGACAATTCTGAGGGACTGATGAGAAAAAAAGCTATCCACATCCAGAGAAAGAATTGTTGGTGTTGAAATACAGAATAAAAACAACTGCTTGGTCACATGGTTAGATGGGGATATGATTGGGGATGTAGACTCTAAATAATCACTCTAGTGCAAATACTAATAATATGGAAATAGGTCTTGATCAATGACAGGTGAAACCCAATGGAATTGCTCATTGGCTACAGGAGGGGGGTAGTAGGAGGGGAGGGAAAGGACATGATTCATATAACTATGGGAAAATATTCTTAATTAACTAATTAATTAAACAAAAAACCTGAATAAAAAGGGAGACGTACCTACTTGTACAAAAATATTTATAGCAGCTCCTTTTGTGGTGGCAAAGAATTGGAAATTATGTGGATGGCCATCAATTGTGGAATGGCTGAACAAGTCATGGTATATGATTGTAATGGAATATTATTGTCCTATGAGAAATGATGAGCAGGAGGATTCAGGAAAACCTGGGAAGACTTATATGAACTGATGAAAAGTGAAGTGAGCAGAACTAGAAGAATAGTGTATACGAGTAACAGTAATCGTGTACAGTGATCAACTATGAATGATTTAGTTATTATCAGCAATACAGTGATCCAAGACAATTCCAAAAGACTCATGATGAAAGATGCTATCCACCTCCAGAGAAAGAACTGATGGAGTCTGAATGCAGATGGAAGCTGACCATTTTTTTAGTTTATTTTCTTCATGGGTTTTGGGGTTTTTTTTGGTGCTATATGTATTCTTCTACCACATGAGGAATATGGAAATTCGATTTATATAATAGCACATATGTAACAAATTGTTTATTGTCTCAAAGAGAGAGGAAAGAAGAGGAGGGACAGAATTTGGAACTCAAAATGTTAGACAATGAAAGTTTAAAAATTGTTTTTATATGTAATTGTGAAAAAATATTACTGAACTGAAAAAAAATAAATTTTACAATCTCTGCTTGAGAGAGGATGGCACAGTAGATAAAGGAATAGGCCTGGAAAACCTGAGTTCAAATTTTTCCTTAGACCCTAACTGTGTGACTCTGGGAAAGTAATTTAACCTGTCTGTCTCAGTTTCCTCAATTGTAAAATGCAGATAATAATAGCACCTTACCTCTCAAGGATCAAATGAGATAATATTAGTAAAGTTTTTAGTATGTTATCTGGCACATGGTAAGCATTGAATAGCTGTTTATTCTATTCCATCCCTGCCATTTAAATAAAATCACATATTGGCACAGGAAAAAAATAATGTGCATGTAACCCAGGAGATAGGAGTTCAAGTGAAAAGTAAAAATCAATCATTTTTTGTTGCTGCATAAACAACTATAATCTGATCCACCAATTCCCAGGATGCCCAAAAACTTCTTGGGAGAAGAGGAAGTAGACAGTGAAGATAGCAATCATATACACTTGAAACAAATCCTGTTTCCTGAAACAAATCCATGAAATCATTTCCTGCTTGACAAAGAACTATCATAACATCATAAAGTTCTATAACTGCTGATCTCTAATGGATGATAAATTGGTTTTTTTCCAATTGATGCTAGGTTCAGTCATAACTGCCCTGGTGTCACTTATGCATCTGTTGGCAGAATAATTTTAAGGTCCTTTCTTTCTAACATAAGACATGATGCCAGTATTGTCGTTGTCATTCAGTCACGCCTGACTCTTTGTGACTCCATTTGGCGTTTTCTTAGCAAAGATATTGGAGTGATTTGCCATTTCCTTCTGCAACTCATTTTCCAGATAAGGAAACTGAGACAAAGAGGGTTAAGCTACTTGTCCAGGGTCACACAGTTAGTAAGTGTCTGAGGTTAGATTTGAACTCAGGTTCTTTGACTCCAGGGCTGACACTCTCTCTAAGGCTACCATGATGCCAGTACCCAATGGCAACAGGCAGCCCTATTACAGCCTTATCAGTTACTTCTGAATACAAGGGCTGTCAACAAGCATTTAAAAAATTTGTTAATTAAAAAACAAACAAACAAAAAATCTCTTACCATCTGTCTTGGAATCAATACCAAGGATCAGTTCCGAGGCAGAAAAACAGTAAGGACTAAACAAGTAGAGTTAAGCCTGGGGTCACAAGGCTAGGAAGTATTTGAGGTCATATTTGAACCCAGGACCTCCTGCCTCTAGGCCTGGCTTTCAATCCACTGAGCCATCTAGCTGCCCTTCAATAAACATTTATTAAGTGCCAGGTACTCTGCTATCTTTATTAGATGAGACAACAACAACAAAAAAAAACAAACAAAAAACAACTGTGCATATACATGTACATGAAAAGAAATAGGGCTTTATATTAGTCAGTTAACAAGCATTTATTATGCCCTTACTAGTTAGTAGGCACAATACTAAACACTAGAGAAATGAAAGGCAAAAAAAAAGAGTTTTTGCCTTCCAGTGGCTCCCATTCCAATACATTTCTGCTTCAAATCTCTCCCTACTCTAGTCTAAACCTGTCTAATATCTATCTGATAAACTTCAGTGGCTACCTATTGCCTCTAGAATCAAATAGAATATCCTTTCTGTTTAGCTTTAAAAAAAAAAATTTGCCTAGCAAGTAGGTCTAGAATGAAGAGATATGAGACGACACCTTCAGCCAACTCCTCCTTGGTGGGACATCCAAGGGTGTTACACACTGCACATGTTTTCAGACTTTATGTATAGATTAGTTCTGCTGATTTTCCCCCTCTTAAAAAACAAAAACAAAACACTATTTGTCATATGGAATAGCATCTTGGGAAAGGAACAGGAAGATTTACATGAGATAGTGGGGTGATTTAATAAAAAAGGAAACAGCAATAAAAGTTTTTGTCTTTTTTGTTTGTTTGTTTTTTTAAGCCCTTTATAATGGACAAAATATATGTAGTGGTTCTAACTTCAAGGAAGTCTCCACCATGCAAACATTTTCTGCCTCTCTCCCTGTGAGTTCTCCAGCACTTAACATTCTTCCTGGCACGCAGTGAGCGCTTAATAAATTATTGTTGGCTTAACTTGGGCAAAGAATATAGAATCCGGGTCGCCCAGGTCTTGCAATCAAATCCCAGTGTGAACTTAGGCAAATCATTTAAGCTCTCTGAGCCTCAGTTTCCTTCTCCGAAAAATGGGTGGGAAGTTGGAAGTTCACATCTCGATTTTACCACTCACTAAGCTATGATTCGCTGGACAAGTCATTTAACCGCTCCAACCCCAAGTTTCTTCCTCAGGAAAATGAAGAGTGATTCGATGGCTATCTCTAAAGGGCCCCTTCCAGCTCTAGATGTCGGTTTCTAGGAGCAAACTAGAGCAGATGAACGGAGGCGGGCAGATGCCCAGAGACCGGAGGGGATCAGGGAAGTTGTGTGACTAAGGCTACAGGGGCAGCTGCGAATAGTATTCACGCCCCACCCCCTCCCCCCAGCACTTTCCGGGGTGTACGCGTCCCCTGGTACGGTTATTCAATCCCCTCGCTCTTTCAATTTACTGCCGGGGCCAAAGCGACCCATAATCAGAACCCCAGGCAGTCACTCACCTGGAATAAGGTCCTCCGGTGAGAACGCTGACCAGCGTTAAGACCTCTAAAGATTTCTGCAGAGGCGAAACTGCCCTGTCCTGCGCATGCGCACGACTCCTCCGCCCCATCTCCCCCTGCAGCCCTCAATGCCCCAGCACCATTTGCCCTGCTGGGAAGGGGTCCAACCCTGAACTAAAAGGAGCCCTCCCTAATATCCCATCTTAAAACTACTCTTTCAAAGGCACCTTGGCGGTGCAGTTGAAAAGAACGCCAGACCTGTAGTCGGGAAGAGCTGAATTGTAACCTTTAGCACTTAATATTATTAACTAGGTGACCCAGAAAGATTTTCAGTCTTTGTACCCTAGGATTTCCTCACCTAGGAAATGCGATAATAATAGCACCTAGCTCCCAAGGTTTTTATGAGAATCCAGTGGGATAATATTTGGAACGTATTTTGCAAACCTTAAACTGTTGTTTGTTTTTTTTTTCTTTTTGATTCATTTTTAGCTGAAAGAGACCATGACAACAAGTTCTTAATCTTTGTTGTAAGGCTGCCTATGGACTCCTCAGAATGAGGTGTTTAAATGCATAAAATAAAATAGGGTTACAAAGGGAACCGAAGGCACTGAAATACAATTAATACAGTTGTAGTAAAATGTTTTTTAAAACAGGCTTGTAGGTTGAAGATTATGAATCTCCTGGGGAGAATGTGTAAATGCCTACTTCCCCATGAGGCTCTGGATTCAATCCTTGAGGTTTAGATCTGAAAGGGACGGTAGAATATGAGATCTTTGAGTGTAGAAACCATTTTACTTGCTTATATTTGTACCCTTATCACTTAGCAAAGTGCTTGGCACATAGTAAATGTTCTTAATAAATCATCTCTATAGCTCTATAACCTCAGTTTTCTTATTCGTAAAATGGGGAGAATAATAGTTCTATCTCAGAAATGTGAGGATAGCATGAAATTATATTTGTAAGGAGCTTTGCAAACCCTAAAGCACCACCTATCATGATTACACTATCATTATCATCATCTACCTTTTGGTCATCTCCTCTACAGTATCAAGGAACCAGATTATGAAGGACTTAAAAAACTTTTATTGATGTTTTCTGTTTCTTAAATCACTATTGTATCCCATCTTGGCTCTTCCCCAAAATGCTATTCCATATAACAAATAGTGTTTTTCTTTTTTTTTTTTAAGAGAGGGAGGGAAAAAAGTAAATAGGATTAATCTATACATAAAGTCTGAAAGAGAAATTGAGGCCCAGGAAAGTGATGAGTTTTAACTAAAATCACAAATGCAGGGTCAAGAACATAGTAGAACCTGAGTTTGAATCCTGACTGTGTCACTTGCTCTTTGTGTCATCTTGGAGCAATAACTAAACTTTTCAACTCTGAATCTAAATATGATGAACATGGTCCTCAGACTCCAAATTCAGGGCTTTTCCCATCCTAAACATGCTGCCTCTTGGCATCACATTGTCCTTAAATTGAATCAAGGTTTTCGAAATGTCAAGCTGTACCCCATTCATCTTTGTAGACCTTAGCCTAAGATAATTTAAAAAAAAAAAAAAGCTTAAGATATTTCCATGCCTTTCTCTCTCTCTTAGTAAAATCCACTCAATTCTTCTTTCACTAATTCTTCCTTCACTCAAACCCTGCCATCTCTATCCCCAAAACTGTAAAGAAACTTTTAGGTGATCATTTTTTGTAACAAAGAAAAGAGCAAGGCAACATCTATTAACTGAAAGGCCAATTCTGACAGCATATTGTCAAGAGAAAAGGTGGGGAGGGGATTGCATTTCATTGTCTCCTCTCATGGACCAAAATTGTGCTTTACAATTAATCTTGACTCTGCTGCCTTTTATCATATTAATTTATACTTGTAGCAGCCAGTCAATTCAATCAAGTCCCCTGGATTGATTGATGAAATTATAGGATATAAAGGGCAATTAACAGAGACATTAAGATAAAGGTTACATTTGAGACTTGGAGTGCTTGCATTTCTAGGTTGTAAGACTTTGTCCTTTCCAGATCATGAGTGGTTTAGTCACAATTTAGTGACATATTTGCTTATGAAAGATTCAGGAAACCCAGATAAGGACTGGCAAAGACAACAGACATGACAGTATCCTTTTTCTCCACCTACTTAACTGATGTGGTTAAACAGCAAAGGCTGAGATGTAGAGAAGTTGAATCTGATAACAATCAGGCTTCAGAATCAGTGTAAATGAGTCAGCTCTGGAAGAACTTGTTTAGTTGTTTCAGTCATGTCCCAGTTTTCATGATCCCATTTGGCTTCTTCTTGACAAAGATACTAGAGTGATTTGCTATTTCTTTCTCCAACTCATTTGCCAGATGAGACAAACAAAGTGAAGTGATTTGCCTAGCTTCACACACTTAATAAATGTCTGAACCTGGAGCTGAACTTGGGAAGACTCATCACTCCAGGCCTGGCACTCTACCCACTGTGCCACCTAGTTTGCCTATAGAAGAACTTATTCTTTACCTTTTCTTCTGTATTTCTTGGAGAGTGCAGCAAGGGAGTGGCAGGTAGTTAGGAGATATCTCTCACCTCCCTTCACTCCTCACCCCAACATCAATGGCTTCTTAGAGAAGCAAATAGACATAGGAGGCACATACTACATTTAGCCTGTGAGAAGAGATTATTTGTAAAGTCAAATCATAGTGTGATGAGTAGAGTTTGTCCTCTAGAGATCCCATTCAAGAGATAGCAATGCCCAAGACTATTTTTGGTCCAGTTTTTCCAAACATTTATAGCAATATACTAGGTCAAGAGGTTAGCTGTGTCCCAAACTGAGGGTAGGAATGACTTCAGCCAAGCAGTGAAGACACTTTGCTCTAAGGCAGAAGAGCAGTAAAGGCTGGGCAATGGGAGGTTAACACAGGGTCACACAGCTAGGAGGCCAAACTTGAACCATGGACCTCCTGTTTCTAGGGCTGGCTATCTATCCACTGAGCCATCTAACTACACCTTCTTTTTAGTCTTCTTACACCTTATTCACTGCCACATGCTCTAAGATCCAACAACACGGGCCTTTCTCCTATTGCTAGAATCAGACATTCCCTCTTGGATTCTGGGTATTTCCTCTGACTGTCTTCTAAGCCTCTGGAATACTGTCCCTCCTGACCTCTCCCTTTTGGCTTCCATAGCTTCCTTCATATCTCAACTAAAATCCCAACAACTTCAAGAAGCCTTCCCTGAATCCTCTTAAAACTAGTGCCTTGGAGGCAGCTGGGTGGCTAGGAGGTCCTAGGTTCAAATCTGACCTCAAACTCTTCCTAGCTGTGTGACCCTGGGCAAGTTACTTAACCCTCATTGCCTAGCCCTTACCACTCTTCTGCCTTGGCACCAATACATAATATTGGCTCCAAGACAGAAGACAAAGGTTAAAAAAAAATAGTGCCTTCCCTTAGTGATTGCTGTTGTTTAGGGTTTTTTTTTCTCAGTAAAAATACCAGAGTGGGTTGCCATTTTCTTTTCCAAGCTCATTTTCCAGATGAGGAAACTAATATAAACAGGATTAAGTGTCTTTCTCAGGGTCACACAGCTAGTAAGTGTCTGAGACCAGATTTGAACTCAGAAAGATGAATCTTCCTGACTCCAGACCTGGCACTCTGTCCACTGCATCACCTAGTTGCCTTACCCTCAGTGACTATCTCCAGTTTATCTTGTATCTTCTTTGTTTGCATTTTATCTCTCCTATTACAGTGAGTTCCTTGAGGGCAGGGACTGTTTTTTTACCTTTGCCACATTGAAAGCTTAGAACTGCATGTTGACTGCTTTAAATATTTAGACACACAGAATACCTTGGTTAGTTGCCCCCCAGAGAACCCAACCTACTAATGCCCCTGGGGGAGTGGGGTGCATAAGATAGCTCAAGGGATTGCTTTCCATTATTATAGTAATTATGGATATTGTTCTCCTGGTTCTGCTTACTGATTTACTCTGTGGATCAGTTTATACAAGTCTGTTAAAGACATCCAATACAATTCCAACGAAATAATTCTCATCATACTTAAAACTCAGTGGATAGAGCACCAAGCCAGAAGACTGGAGGTTCTGAGTTCAAATCTGACCTTAGACACTTCCTAACTGTGTGACCCTGGCAAGTCACTTAACTTCAAATGCCTAACTCTTACTGTTCTTCTGCCTTGGAATGGATATTTAGTACTGATTCTACGACAGAAGGTAAGGATTTGAAATTTTTTTTTTCTGCTGTCTTTTTAAATTAAAATTTTTTCTCATTCAAAGATATTTTGATTTTCCCAATTATATGTAATAATAATTTTCAACATGTATTTTCCAAAATGATAAAGTCCAAACCATCTCCCTCCCACCCTTCTCTCCCCTGACTTGGAGATGGTAAACAATTTGATCTCAGACATATACATATTATTACGCAAAACACACTTCCATACTAGCCACTGTTGTAAGAGCAAATTCATACAAAACCAAAACCACAATTACACTGATGTGAAAGATAGTGTGCTTTGATCCACATCCATCCAACTCCAACAGTTCTTTCTCAAGAGATGGATAGTATTCCCTGTTATAAGTCCATCAGGATTGTCCCAGATCATTCACTGTATTGCTGAGAGTAGCTAAGTCTTCCATAGTTGATCATAATACAATCTTTCTGTTACTCTGTATAATGTTCTCCTGGTTCTACTTATTTCTTTCTGCCTCAGTTCATGTAGGTCTTTCAAGCTTTTTCTGAAATCAGCCTGCTTGTAATGTCTAATCAGCTTCTATAAAAAAGGGTTTAAATAAAAAAAAAAACAAACCCAACTATCTAATATATTCTTCATAGGGCTCCCTCAACCAAGAGATTTAAACATTTAACTTGGATAGATGAATTAATTCAGTAAACATTTATTAAACGGGGCACTGTACTAGTATTGGTAATAGAAAGACAAAAACAAAATACTTGCCTTCAAGAAGCTTATATAAGGGGACATAACAAATATACAAGTATAATATGTGGCAAGTCAAGGACAAAGGAAAGACTAACAATAGTGAAATTGTCACCAAGACTGCAACATCTGAACTAAATGCTAAACTGAGAAGTTTTTGTATATTATCCTAGAAGCAATAGGGAAGGGGCTGTAGGATGGCTCTGTGTAATTGGAATCTGAACCCCTGAACTACAATTCCCAGCACCCTACTCTCCTTACATTACATACTGACATAGGCAGGATATAAATTTTGTGTAACCCCACCTCTCACTCTTTCTTCTTGTGATCACAGGCAGCTGTGGATGTGGGCTTTTTGAGAGCCAAGAGAACTCACTCATATGGATTTACTTTTTGTTAGATAATTAGATTTTTATACTTCTATTTCCTTTTTATTCCTTCTACTTTGAGTGATTATTAATAAACATTATAAAATTAATACTTGGAGTGTTGGACATTAATTTAAATCCTACATTTTTGGCGACCAGAAGTGGGGTTTAGAACCCATAATTCTCTCTAAGTGAATTGATTAAAAAAAAAAAACAACCAATTGCATGTCTCCTGACACAGCTTTTTTCACCTTTCCCCACCAGGGAGTACTGGCATCTCTGTATGCCTTGCTTCCCTCTGCTGTTGCTGCTGCTGCCTGCTACTGCCACTCCTGCCTCCCTTGCTAACTGCCTGGGAGGGTCTTTGCTAAGCCTGCAGCCTCTGCTCCTCCTACAGCTGTTACTGTGGCTGGTAAAGTATATCTCCCCACCTTTCCCTTACATTGCTAACAGCTGAGTGCTTGTTGCTGCCTTGGAAGTGTGTTTTGGTTTTTTGTTTGTTTGTTTTTAGTAAAAATTAGCCTCTAACCCTCCTGACTCTTTTCACCTGGGGGAAGCAACCCTGATTCCCCCAACAAGCTACCATATCACAGCCCAGAATCCTGGAGTGTTGGAGGAAATTAATAATTTCAGCTCAGTTTTTTTTTAGTTATTAGAAGGTATTAATTATTGGGCTAAACTGAGAAAGTTTAGCCTTATCTTTCTCCTTGAAGTTTGCTCTCTCTTTAAGGCCTTTCCTAAACCCCTATGTGGGTCTCAAGTGTGGTAGCCACTTAAACCCTTTTTGTTCTCCCAGACCAGCTCAGCTAAGTGGCTTTGAGGAGTGGTTAACTTCCCTGTGCTCAAAATAGAAAGCTTTTGTTTTCCCTCACTAACTTATCCTTAGGCTAAAGTCTTTCAGCAGCCCTCCATTGAAAGGCTGATTGGGGTATGTCTCCATCTACTAGTCTTGTGAAGTTTTTACTCCTAGCCAATACATAACTAGACTAGTGCCACCTACTTAAAGGAAGTAGATTTGCAACCAATTTAATAAGTAGAATTGCAAGCATGGCCCATCTTCCTGCCTATCTCAAACATCTCCCATTCCAAAAGAGCATTACAGAGTTCACACAGCTCAAAGTTTTGGGGTGTCTTTTCTTACTACTGTTCCTGGGTACACTTGTCCTTGTGACTAGCTTGAGTAATTCTGAGATTCAGGAGGGAGATTCATTTCCCTATACCCCCTTGCCATTTTGGCCTGCCCAGTCTCTGCAGCACATCCAATATGGGGTTTATCCACACTATTCTCAGTGTGGGTGTGGGGAATCCCAGAGGTGTGACCAAAAAAATAAAATGGATGATGATACTGGGGAGGGGAAGGAACCTTAAAGAGTCTGGAGTTGAATTTTTAAGCCTTTTCAGACTCCATTGTTCTATCAATGTTAACTGTTCCAGTTTGTTCCCCTCCAAATAGTGAAGAAGTCTCTGTTATGCAGTTTTTGGAACTAGAGAAAAGGACTCTTGAATGCATTGCCTGTACCCTGTTTTAGGATTTAATTTTGTTTTTTAAATTCACATATTGATCTAATCTAATGTATTCTGTTACCCTATGTCACTTTCTGTTATTGTATTTTGGCCATTAGCTGTATATTCTGTTACATTGTCTTTATTTGTACCTCTCCCTATGACTGGACTGGAAAAAATACCATTGTAAAAGCCCATAGTCTACTTGGACAAACCCTTTTCTGTGGCAAAACCATAGGCCCTTATGGATGCTGGGTTTGTCATCAGATCTATTGAGATCACATATTGTCTAAATGGCCTTTTGTTCCTTTTTGCTTTTGTTAATTGTCACATAGATAATGATGGATGGACTCCATCAAATCGATTACAACTTGTCTACAACCTTTGGAGAATTTAATGACCTGAAAATTTAAATTGATTTTAAGGGGTCTTCATAAGTGATTTTTCAGGTTTCTAAGAGCACCACTACCTCTGACTGATCATTTGCTTAACTTTGAGTTGTTTATAACAAGAGGTAAAGGGTCCACTTAGTAGTTGAAGTGAAGTGCTATAGCACTATTGCATTCCCCACCTCTGCATTTATAAAAATGTAATGGATGAGACATATAAAGATATGCCTTTTATGGCTGTTACAATCTCATCTGGGAGGTGAGAAGATTTTCCTAGGGGGCATCATACCTCTGGATGGGTCCCAAGAGGGAGCATTTCCCATGAAGCCTAATGGCTTCTGGATGGTTTTTATATTCGTAACTCTTCAGCTTACTCTACCCTTCCACCATAATGATCTAGATTCTTGGTGACGTTTTAGACCCAAAAGGTTTTCATTAGCAGTACAAAGGTTGGCAGTAATAGACTTTGTTAAAAATATCTCAGCCAAGGTTAAAAGAATGACTAGATCTGGAGAACTTGTGACAAGTATCCATGAGCTTCAGTGGCTATAGAGACTCATGTGAATCCTAATGATAGTGGGTTTGTTTGCTATTGCCATTAAATGTGCTCTTATGATTTGGGGGATTTAGGTACTTCTTGAATGTGCATTACTTGTTATACTACAGTTTTAAAAAGCTGTTACCTGGCAAACATAATTTGCACTCACACTGTGGATCATGGCCAAGTTAAAAAGGAAATGGATCTCATTTTTGGGTGAGAAACCTTTGTATTCCACCTCTCCTTGGCAAACAGTGTGTCATTTATTGTGAATGATATATTTTTGATTTTTTAAATTTATTATTGTTTTTATTTGTATGTACAATAGAGTATTTGAGTTTTCTTTATTCTCTCATTTTTGCACTTGAAACACATTACCAGTATTGCTGGTTTTTTTTATTTTGCACTAATATAAGTTTACAATATCCATTTTTAGACCTAATATTAATGCATACCCAAAAGCTTTAGACTATGGAAACCTGCCATTCGTTATTAAATATTATGGGTCTTTGATTTATGATTGTGTCTGATTCCAGGAAAAGGGATCACAAAAGAGCCAAGAAACACAAGGTCAATGAGACCAACCAATTCTGGTGGGATTGATGAGAGTCTGCACCAAGACAGAGGACTTGTTTTGGGGTTCAAGGAAGCAGCTGTTTGACAACATCAGATGCAGGATTTCCCCATGCCAGGTTGATACAAAGTACCTTGGCTTAGCTAAAATTCTGGCTCCCCTATCGCTGAGAGTGAAGGTAAAAATCAGACCAGGGAATGATATTTCCCATTTACTGCAAAATCTAGTCCCTTTTCTGTCTTTCATAGTGTGGCAATTTTCTGTAATCCTGGCTGCTGATTGGGTAAGTGCATATTGCTGCAATGGTCCTACAGGCTTGTGGGATATAAATCACTTTTTGGGCTGTGATTCCAGGACCTATTATGGGCTTGTTCTCTCTTGCTTACTCAGAATTTTTATATACTGTTTAATTTTGATTTTTTTCTTTTCTTCTATTTTTTTTTTAGTGTTTTTGACTTCCTTTTTACAATTGATTCACATACCCCATAACTCAGCCATGTATCCCTGGGTGATCCATGTTTTTGTTAACACCCTCCTCGGGGGGAGGGGGTTGTATAATTGGAATGCAATTCTATATTTATAAAATTTTTCTTGTTTGAGAGTAGTTTTAGGATAAGAAACTTGCTACCTCCCCTAATCAAGAAAGTGAACTGTTTGGAGAAGGCACCATGGAGATACCTGCAGAAACCTCACACTGTACCAAAAGATTCAGAATGAACTTTGAGATGTAGTGAAAATGAACTATGGGGGGTCGAGTGCATTTATTTTTAATATACACTCTTATGCCAAAGGGGACTGCTCCCTAATTGACTTTTTGTCAATGCAGCTAGAAATCATTAGTTTTGTTCTCTTTCTTTAATTTCTTTTTTATCCCCAAATTATTGTAATTTCCCCTTAGAGAGTACAACATTGTATGTACCTCTGTGATAATGAGATTAAATCTTCCTTGCCCATTCTCAAATCTAATCACCAAAAGTGTAATCAACTCCACTTAACTCACAAGTTGGGAGGTCTGTGACCCACTTGTGCTAGAGTGAGGGAAGAATCAGAATTTACTAACTGCCTCCTGGGCAATCCTAAGAAAAACATCTGTTGTGATTGGACATGTAAACTAGGAGGAAGGCACAGGAAGTGATGCATAAGAAGCCCCTTTAAAAGAGAGTTCAGTTTCTCTCTTCTGGTTCATGTCTTGGATCTGAAGGAGCTCTTCTTGTTCTGGACCTGGGACCCTGAGACCTTGGTAAGACTGTTCTTAAATCTTTCCCTTAGAACTACACGTGGTGAGTGTAAAGACTAAATTCTGTGACTGAAGCTCCTGCTTCATTCATCTCCAGCCCTCTGGGGCCATCTGGCCTTGGGCTCAAGGCTGAGCCCCCTTTGACTGAGGGCTAATTAGATCTTCCTGGGTTGAACAAGGGGGCCCGGAGCAAATTACTTAGTGTGTTAGATTACTTATCCTATCCTATCCTCTTTCTGATTTTCTCTTCCTTTCCTCATTTGTAAATAAACTTCCATAAATGTCATTTTGACTTGAGGTTATTCTTTAATTGGGGATTGATAATTCTTCAATTCCCTGGTGACCAAACCTTTTAATATCCACCTAACCAAAACCCCTTTTTCCCCCTTACACCTCTTGTTGAAGATCTTTAGAGATGCAAGTTGGTTATGTGTACTGATATCATGGGGAAACTAGGCATGTAAATCTGGGAGATTTCTACACGCTCATTTTCCATGGGAATCATAAGGGGGATTATGTAATTGGAATCTGAACTCCAGAACTATAATTCCCAGCACCTCACTCTCCTTTTCATGTTATGTACTGACATAGGCAGATTATAAATTTTGTGTAGCCCCGCCTCTCGCTCTCTCTTCTTGTGATCACAGCTGTGGACAAGGGCTTTTTGAGAACCAGGAGAATTTATTCATGTGGGTTTACTTTTGTTAGATAATTAGACTTTTATACTTCTATTTCCTTTTTATTCCTTCTACTTCAAGTGATTATTAATAAACTTTATAAAATTAATACTTGGAGTGTTGGATATTAACTTAAATCCTATAGCTCAGTGGATAGAGGACCAGACCTAGAGTCAGGAGGTCCTAGATTCAAATCTGGTCTCAGATATTTCCTAGTTGTGTGTCCCTGGGCAAGTCACTAAACACCAATTGCCCAGCCCTTACATTCTTCTGCCTTATCAATTCTTAGACAAAAGGCAAAGATTAAAAAGAAGAAGAAGTAATGGGGAACCACTAAAGATTTAAAAAAAAAGGTTTAACTATTATATTTTGTTTTTACATAACATTTACAGCTTAGGTTGACACATACATTGCCAGAGCTAGCTCAGTATTTGGGAGGCTCTGAAGGAAAGTGTGGGAGAGAAGAGAGGAAGGTCTATAGAGCCTTATTGTTGTATGCCTGTAACATCTTGATAGTCTACCAACACTGTGTCAAAAATTGAATTGCTTCCATTTGAGTTGTTTTAGGAAGATTCTGAAAATTATCTGGCGAGCAAGATACTGGAAACTGAGATCCTCTTTCAAGCTAAACTGCCATGTATTAGACTCTACCGCAGAGAGTTCAACTCCAATGGGCTGGCCACATTGTTTGCTTAAAAGACTATTTTACAGTGAACTCACAAAAAGGCAAGAACTCCCATGGAGGTCAGAAGAAATGATACAAGGATGTTCTTAAGGGTCTCTCTGAAGAACTTTAGTAGAGGTTGTGAATCATGGGAGACACTGACACAAGACTGTCCCACATGGCGTGCTGACATCAAAGAAGGTAACATGCTCTATGAGCAAAGCTGCAATAGTTCAAAATAAAGGTTGAGATATTCACATTTAGACATCACTATCCCAAATGTTCATATGGGTTATTTGTGGCCCACTCATATAGAGCTTTTTAAGTAAATATTGAGATCAATATGGTCAGCCACAGTTGGACACACTGTACCTTGACCCCCAACATAGTGATATCACTTTGATCCTCTTTTAGTACAAAAGACAACCAACCAATCAACTCCCACTTCATGAGAGGTCTTTGTAACCAAGTAAAACGAATAAATTAAGGAAAAGAAATAATATTTTTACTTAATTTGCTTAGCAGGTGGCTAGATAATACAATGAACAGAGTACTAGACTTGAAGACAGGAAGATCTGAGTTCAAATTCAGTCTTATATTCTAGCTTTAATCTTTTGTGAGCCGGTCAAGTTATTTAATGTCTGTCTGCCTCACTTTCTTCAACTATAAAATAGGAATGAGAGTAACACCTGCCTCACAGGGTTATCATGAAGATAAAATGAGATTTTTGTAAATTGTTTTACACACTATAAAGCACTATATAAATGCTTGTTATCATTATAAAATTAATAATACACTGATTTAGGGGGCAGTTAGGTGGCTCAGTGGATTGAGAGCTAGGCCTAGAGACAGGAGGTCTTAGGTTCAAATCTGGCCTCAGACACTTCCTAACTATGTGACCCTGGGCAAGTCACTTAACCCCCCATTGCCTAGCCCTTACTGCTTTCCTGCCTTAGAACCAATATATAGAACTGATTCTAAGACAGAAAGTAAGGGTTTTAAAAAAAATACACTGATTTCATCTAAAAATGTATGCAATCTTTCATATCTGCAAAATAGCACCTACATTTTAAAAATGAACAGAAATCTATGTTCTCTTTCCCATCCCCAACTTCATTAAAAGAACAAAAGAAAAACAAATTTCTTACACTTACATCTAATTCTTCCCGGAATCTACTCTTCCTTTCTTCTCATTCCTATCTATATCCCTGTTGAGTTAAATGTATTTCTATGCCAAATTATTTGTGCATGTGTTCTGCTCTATTTTGATCAGTTTAGAGGAAAGTGAAATCTGCTCCCCCATTCCTTCCATATCTGTATGTAGCTTTCTACTTATACCACTCAATTATGTGTCTTAACAAGTTCCCCCATCTTTTCTCCCATCATCCTTTAATGTATCCTTTCTTTTCCCCTTCCTTTGCTTTTTTTTTTATATCTTCCAAACACAGTAAGACTGCAGAGAGGATTTTTTTTTGTCAACCCCAATGACGCCTAGATTTTTAAGCAGAGGGATTGATATGACCAGACCTGTGCCTGACCTCTTGTTAGAATCTCTATTCCTACATCTAACTCTCTGTTGTTATGGGGATTTTGGAAGGATGTTATCAGGGACTTGCTAGGGAGGTAATATGGGACTTAGGTAGGATGTAATAGGGAGATGCAAGCTATAATATGAGGCTGAAGCTAGGGGTAATAACTGATAGGATCAGGGAACAAGACAAAGCAAGGGATCCAAGGCTGAAGGTATTCAAGTGAATATACTAGGTAATAGGGAAGTTAAGGCAATATAGCGATCAAGGAAGGTTCAATGATGAAGGATGGCAGCTTAGGAGGTAGGAGACAATGAGGGAATGTCTGAAGTCAGGGGGTATAACACTGAGGTAACAAGGATTGCCAGGGAGAGGATGAATTAACCTAACAGGTAAACAGCAGCAGGGCATACAGACTAGGACTTAGAGTAAAGACAAACACTGAAAGGAAAATAGACTGATTGAAATTAACTACAGGCTTTAGTTAATATCACAGGAAGGGACTTGTTTTGGAGTTACACCTCCTTCAAGATGGATACCCCGGCTTCCCTTCAAGCCCAGAGTATGTTGATTCTATTCTTCTTCTTCCCTTTCTTACTGATTAACTAACAAAGTAACTAAAAGGTCTGTTATAAACATAAAGGGGTTTATTGTCTTCTCAGGTTAAATTGTCAGGGTAAAAGGATTAAAGAAGCCCTAACAGCTGCTTTGAGAAACCTCAGGTGGGGGAAGGGAAACAGGAATGGAGTTTGAGAAAGGTTCTGCCTTTATTCTACTCTCAAGGTGATTTGAAATCAAAAGGGATTAGGATGATGGGTACAAAACCTCTCTAGATAAATTACTGCAAGAGTAGAGCTAAACTCTCACAGATTTGATCTCTCTGTTTCACTCTCCTAATTCACTCCTATCAGACATTTGCATAAGGGAAATTAAGGTAGAAAAATGAGGTAGGGTATGAAGATTCAAAGGTTTTATCTAAATTAACAAATCTCGCTAGGCTAGGTTTTCAATCTCAAGAAGGAGAAGAAGGAGCTTCAGCTGGCCCTAGTTCCCTCCACGAGTTCCCAGGTCCAACTGAAACTCTTTCCCCAGATTCTAAACTCCTAACTGACATAAGAACTCAGCCAAAGCCTGCAAAACTATTATGTCCCCCCTCTCTGTACTACACTGTGTATCTAAATGTCTTCTAGTTTTGTTGCTCCAAAGAATCCCAGGGCTTCAGTACAACCCTGACTTTGAGTTCACATGATCCTCGTTCAAACCACACCCCTATTTCTGTTGGAAGGTATTTGCCTCTTTCCACAGCACCTCTTTTCCTCTCCCCATCCTCTCCACTCAATGCTTCAGTCAAAAATATGTGGTCTCCCATCTATGGAAGGCTCCAAGATATTGGTATAACTTCCAAATGGATTGCCCACCTTTGAGCATGGTGGAATAGCTAGCCATGCCGAAAGCCCCCCAGTAGGGGGCTCCATAGACCTTAGTGCTGTAGCTACAGCCGGAAAAGACTCATGACAAAATGCTTCTTTGTTTTTTAAGGGAATTTGCTACTTTGTACTAAGCAAACTCTCGGGATAGGCACTCTGACCCTTGACAGCACCTGGAATCTCTCTAGATTCTTTTGCTGCCCCTTACCCGGGAAGGATTGTATATGGAACTCTAATCCCAAATATTCACTACAGCCTAGGAGAAATGGATAAGGTGTCCCAAAAGTTTTCATGCAGTTTAAAACTTATTTAAAACTACACTAAGACTTTTGGGATGCCTTGGTACATTTATGTAGTAATCTACCTCACAAACCTGTTGTAGTGCTAATATATACTTAGAGAAAGGAAAGCTGATCAGGATCCTCTGATTTCCCTCCAAGCCCAGGTGATGAAATCAGAGAAAATACAAATAAAGTAAAGAAGGTATTAAGAGTTTAAATATAAGTATAAAATATAAAGCCAGACTTAAACTTTCTTACCCCTTTTGGAGGTTTGAAGAAGTTTTATGATCATTGCTAAATAGAATTGGGGGGGAGCTAAGCCATTGGGAAGCCAACTCCCAGCTGTACACGCCTGGTGATCATTTTTAAAAATCTAAAAAGCCATCGAGGCAAGAGAAAGCTTGGAGGAGTTTGAGTCCTTGAGAAGACATCGTTTCTGCTCTGGAAGGAGAAGCAATAGATTTTTCTGCTTGTGGGGAGAGCCCCTTCAGATGGGATACCTTATAGCTGAGCTATTCTCTTACCAGGTGATACCACAAGTATCAGGGAATGAACCCAGGGAGTAGAGGCAGAAAAGTGCTCTAATGAATATGCACTTTGTCAGCCCAGCTACAGAGAAGTCCAGCCCCAGGGAATCAGACTAAGTGCCCAGAAAGTAGAAACACGGAGGATAAGAGAAATAGCATAAGAATATCATAAGATGGAAAAGGGCATGGAGCCCTGTAATGCTGTTATTTGCCTAGGCCACATGGATTTCCTAGGTTTCTGCTTTTCTAGTAATATTCTCTCCCCTCTCCCCTTCTCTCTCCCTCCCCCTCTCTCTCCCTCTTTCTATCTCTTTCTCTCTCTCCTCCTCTCTCCCCTCTCTCCCTCCCTCCCTCTCTCTATCTCTTTCTCTCTCTCCCCCTCTCCCTTTCCTTCTCCCTCTCTCTTTCTCTCCCTCTCTCTCCCTCCCTCTCCCTCCCCCTTTTTCTCTCCCTTTCTCTCTCTTCCCCT
>NC_058131.1:479551314-479563124 GCF_016433145.1 Gracilinanus agilis | reverse complement strand
CTCTCTCTCTCTCTCTCTCTCTCTCTCTCTCTCTCTCCCTCCTCTCTCTCCCCCCCCCATCCCTCTGTATTTGTGAGACATCTGTGAAAATATACCATATGATTATGGGGGAAATACCTTGTTACTGTTGTTCATATAATGCCACCTCAGTAAATGCCTTTGCTTTAAGGTGATCGTATTTACAGGCTGACTATTAAAGGCCAGTATACCAATATACCAGTAGGGGCTTGTGAACTATAGTTTTGCAACTTGGACTCACTAAGTACTTTGAATACTAGTTAGTTGCCCTCCCAGGAATCTAATTGGTGAGTATGAGTTGGGGAAGGGGGTTGACTTCAGAGGGGTCACTATTTAAAGCATATTGCAAACTTCAAATGCTATATAAGTGCCAGTTATGATTTGTGTTTTTATAATTCACGGTGTGATATCTGTACTGAGGCAGAAGTTCCTCTGTCTGGAAGCAAAAGAATCTGGGAAACACTAAATGTTATTTAGGACTGTGTGGGATATGGACGGGAAATAGTAGAGCCTGGAAGTTAAAAGATAAGTTAGGGAGCAATCAAAAAAGTCCAGGCGAGAGGTCATCAGTGAGGTGGCTGATTGGAGTCAGTACCAAACCAGTAATCAGGAGATTGGGAGTGTCCAGTTAGTGAGCTGGCTATTTGTATGATTCAAACAGTCTCCTTAAAGCTTTGTCCTTTTATGGCACCAGCATATGTTTCCTGCTCCTGCCTTAAACTATGCTAATATCGACATAAACTGAATCAATTTTACCCACTCCTGACTCAGCCATAACATAACATAAAAATAAAAAAAGGTCTGGAGTCCTGTACCATAGAACCACCATGTTCCCATAATGCCTTGGGAACAATGAATCCCTTACCGTGGAGAGGTCTCTGAACATCCTGTACCAGTAGGTCAGATGTGAACATGTTGGGTAGAAATATCACTGAGATGTGAAGTTTGCTTTGCTTTTTAAAAAATTGGACAAGTAAGGCCCATTAAAAAAAAAAAAGCTTAAAAATATGAACTTAATAAACATCAAATAAAATGCATATTTCTATATATAGAATAGAACATAAGAAGAGGATTGTACATTCAGGTCTCTATTATTTATAGCCTGATTTTCTTTTAAAATATATAATTATTCTGAGGGATTTATGAGAAAGAACATTATCCACACCCATAGAAAGAACTGTGGGAGCAGAAACACAGAAGAAAAACAACTGCTTGATTACATGGGTCGATGGGGACACGACTGGGGATGTAGACTCTAAGTGATCACCCTAATGTAAATATTAATAATATGGAAATAGGTCTTGATCAATGACATATATAAAACCAGTGGAATTGCTTGTTGGCTATGGGAGGGGGTGGAAGGAGGGGAGGGAAAGAACATGAATCATGTAACCATGGAAAGATCTTCTGAATGAATTAATGAATGAATTAGTGAATTAATGACCATAAATAAATGGATGAATCTATGTGTGTGAAATATATAATTAATTCAATCTATGATTTTCAAAACTAATTTTTTTTTATTTTTCTGGCTTTCTGCTCATTCTTTTCTCTCCTTTTGTAAAAGATGCCTTAGTGATCCTCTTTTCTTTCTTTTTTCTTCTGTCTTCCCTAACCCTATCCTCCTTTACTCTTATTTCTCCCAAATGAAAAAGAAAACAAAGGCCTTCTTTCAAATATGTAGAATCAAACAAAATTAATTTCTACATTGGCTATTTCTGAAAACATACAGTTAATTGTGCATCTTGAGCCCATCAACATATGAGTTTTTAAAAATAGTTCTGGGTGGGGGCAGCTGGGTAGCTCAGTGGATTGAGAGTCAGGCCTAGGAGGTCCTAGGTTCAAATCCGGCCTCAGACACTTCCCAGCTGTGTGACCCTGGGCAAGTCACTTGACCCCCATTGCCCACCCTTACCACTCTTCCACCTATGAGCCAATACATAGAAGTTAAGGGTTTAAAAAAAAAATAGTTCTGGGAAGATGGAGGAAATATGGGGGGAGAACATGAAAAAGCACACAAGATTCAGAAGCAGAGGACCTGAGTTTAAATAAATGAATGAATGAGCATTTGTTAGGCATTTATTTTGAACTAAGTGCTATTTGTATGCTGTTCATACAACTAGAAAAACAATATAGCCCCTGCTCTTAAGGATCTCTCATTCTGATATGAGACAACATAGAGGAGGTTTTAGCTGCAAGTGAGATGGAAATGCCAATTGGTCCTTAGGATGCCACAGCAAAAGGTGTATTGAGTAATACACCTTTTAAAATGTCATTTACATTGATAAAACAATATCTGCTTTTGATGTTGAACCATTTGACAAGGGCCAGGGAGGTCTGGTGGTAAGAACTTTATTCATTTATAAATCCTGACTCTCTCTCACTACCTATGTGACTTAGGGTAAGTCAATTAAGCTTTCTGAATCTCAGTTTCCTCATCTGTAATATGAGGGACTAGAGAACCTCTGAAGTCCTTTCCAACTCAAAAATTATATTCTTATGAGTTTAAAAGAAAATGTTTGATTTATTTGGGACTTTTTTTGTATACCATTCTAGGTATATCACTGAGGTACACTGAGGTTACTGGGACATCTCTTACAGAAGAAGAGAACAGAGAAGCAGCAAGGTGGCTCAGTGGATAGAGTGCCAGGACTAGAGACAGGAGATCCTGAATTCAAATCTGGTCTCAAATACTTCCTAGCTATATGACCCTGGGCAAATCACTTAACCCCAATTGCCTAGCCCTTACCACTCTTCTGCTTTGGAACTGATATTTAGTATCGATTCTAAAACAGAAAGAAAGATTTTTGTTTTGAGAGAGAGAGAGAGAGAGAGAGAGAGAGAGAATTTTAAAAAGGCTAGAAAGAAACACTAAGTAATCA
The DNA here is from genome assembly GCF_016433145.1 of Gracilinanus agilis. Lineage (NCBI taxonomy): Eukaryota > Metazoa > Chordata > Mammalia > Didelphimorphia > Didelphidae > Gracilinanus > Gracilinanus agilis. The sequence goes on along the minus strand of NC_058131.1, from coordinate 479,560,224 downwards.
GGATAACTTTGAAAACTAGAGGTTGAATTGATTATATGTTTAAAAAGAAAAGCAAGCTGTATATAATAAGAGATCTGCAGTATACAATTTGGAAATTTTGTATACTACCCCATTAGGGTTTGAAAAATAAAAGTTTTTCCTTCCTCCTGCCCTAATGACAAACTTCTGAGCTGTGGCAATCTTGTAACAGACTGAGATTCCCTGTGCCTCAAGATTCAAGAATTTGGCACTATGCAAGGGTGTCCTGCTTGCTACACAGACAGACCTCACTCCTTCTTCCCAAAGAACAGCATCTCTAGAGCCTTTGTGGCAAAATATGACAGCAACTCAAATAACAAAATATGAGACCTTTCCCATATTCATCAGATGAGTAAGCCATTACACACAATCTTGCTCCCTAGTTCATAGTACTATGTCAACTAGATAGGGTAGAACATGATAGTGAGAGGGCATCTACGTGGCTCAGTCAATTGAGAGCCAGGCATAGAGATGGGAGAGCCTAGATTCAAATCTGACCTCAGATACTTCCTAGCTGTGTGACCCTGGGCAAGTCACTCAACCCCCTGTTGCCTAATCTTTATTGTTCTTCTGCCTTGGAACCAATATTAGCATTGATTCCAAGAGCAAAGTTAAGGGTTAAAAAAAAAAGAAAATGGGAATGAAGAATTCAGATCTCTGGGTATGGAAGTTGGATTGCTTTAGGGGATGGGAGTTTAAAGTGTTTCTTCCTATTGAGAAACATAATCAAATTAATATTACCATTTCTATTGGAAAAGGCATGTCAATCAACTTCCTGTCTGACTGCTTTCACTATCCTTTTGATTTCCCAACCCATTACTCCCTTCTCAGTAATGTTTCCCTTTTTAAAATGTAAGGTCCTTGAGGTCCGGAAATGTCTCACTTTTGTAATTATAATCACAGAGCCGGACATATGGTAAGCAATTAACATGCTTTTTCATTCGTTCATTCAATATATTTTCCTAATTTTATCTTTTAGTAAATCATCTTTTTTCATCACCATAATGTTTTAGGTGGTTGATTACCATAGTTGTGGGAAATAAATTCAAAGAGAGTTGGGATTCAGAACAATAAGCTGGGGAGATATGAATCTCAAAGAAGTTATGAATATTGCATTGGCTTCTTATAAAAAAATAAATTAAAAAATCAAGAACTCAGATACCTTTTAACCACAGGATTCTAGGAAATCTAACATGACATTGTCTAGTCAGGTGCTTTTCTAGTCATGATACCACATGATGGGATTGAAGGAATCGAGGGCATTAAGAGAGCAAAAAGTTAATTATGGGAACTGAGTGAACCACACTGACTCCATCTTGTCACTCAATTCTAGAGCTAGCTCAGTTGATTTGTATTCAATTATGGGTCTAGTTGAACTTCTGTCATGTAAGAAAACTTTACTCAATTATGGGAATTGGGAGAAAACCTTATTGCATTGTCTGAAACTAACCCATGCATGGCTGGGAAACTGGACCATATGCACCTCCTGTTTAGAAATCCTTATCCAAGGACACAGGTTTTGTTGACCAGAAATACAGTCAGGTCCTAAGAGTGGTATACGGGGTTTTTTCATAGTGTAGATCTCAAGCAAACCATAAGCCTTATCTGACAACAGGTCTGATACTGATTAATCAGTTAGTGTTTCTATGTTCCTTTGTTTACTGATACTTGAGGAGGAGTGGGACACTTTTTTTCTCCCTGAATTCAAGGAATTGTACCTTTTCCACTCTCTCCCTCCCAATTTTTATCCAACTATCAATCAGCTTACCTAATGTTGTATTTATTCCTTTTAATTAATTGGCCTTATTTGATTAGATGTTTTTAATGTATAAAAGCCTGTCTTCCTGTGTATTTAGAATCCAACCCTAAACTGAGGAAGGGAACTGGTCCCAATTTGTTGGCCAATTGCCATGCATTGTTTAATAAATCAACATGCTTGGAAGTTTGAACCTTTGTTTCTTTAATCAGTTCATCTTTTACTCATTACAGTATTATTCACCAAAGAGTAACATATCACAAAAGAATAAATTCTGTTATGAAAGGGAAACCTTCATTCCCATGATGAATTATATACATCCATGATATAACCTGATCATTCTGAACAGGAAGCTGTCTTTCAAAAGAACAGAAACTCACTACACCTTAATTCTTTGATAGTTTAGTAATCTCATTGATGTAGGTACTCTCTCCATGAGTCCAATTTACAACCCATGCATGTCTTCTCCTCCTATATAATTCCTCCTGATGTTCTTCCATAAATTCCCCTGATATCCTGAAGGCTTTCCTCTATGCCTTTAAATATTTCACGAATGCTAGTGCAGCTCTCAAGCTTTCTTTCCCTCTCTACATGACTGACCCATTTACTTTTCTGATAATATATTTCCATGAAAATGTCTTTTATGCTACTTCTTATGTCCAAACCATTGTTGGTAACATACTACAGCCTGTCCATACTTGCTATGCCTTTTAGGTCACCCACGATTTTGTTTCTTCACAATTGTTGTTCTATGATTCACATTTATATTGCCTCCATTTATGTCAGGAAGCAGTTTATGATCACTGAAACAAAGATGTGAAAGCTGAATTATAATATTCAGTGACTACGGGCTAGCACAAATTCATCAAGAACAGGTCATGGGGGACTACCCCCATTTCCTTTTGTAATGGGGTTTCTAGACTACTGGATCAGAGTATTTCAACAATGTGGTGGACACAGTCTCTTGGTATATTATATTGGACAAGATAGAAAGATGAGGGCTGAATGATATATTATAGTTTGGTACATTTGAAATTGGCTAAATTACCAGGCCCAAAGAGTCATGATTAATGGATTGTCATCCTTGAAGGGAATCTCTATTACAGTGCCTTAGAGATATCCACTGGCTTATTTATTTCAATTTTTTAAATCAATAGTTTACTTGGATGAGGGCATAAATGACTTCCTTATCAAATCTCCAAATGAAACAAAGCTTAGAGGTATAGGTAACATCAGACAGCTAGGTGTGGATAGAATGCCAGGACTGGAAGCAAGAAGACTCATCTTCCTGAGTTTAACTTTGGCTTCAGACACTTGCTAGCTATGTGACCCTAGGCAAGTCACTTAACCCTTTTTGCCTCAGTTCCTCATCTGGGAAATGAATTATAGAAAGAAATGGCAAACAAATCCAGTGTGTTTGTCAAGAAAACCCCAAATGAGGTCACAAAGAGTTGGACTTGACTGAAACGAATGAACAACAGCAAAATGGGTTATTGAATGAAAGAACTGGAATTCAAAAAGATCTCAAAAGGTAAGAAAAAAAGGCTGGAACACATAAGAACAAATGTAATAAGAGTGTAGCCTTTTAATATCTTTTTGAGGACCTGTATATAGATCATGTAGAGTCCAGCTCATACATAAAATTCTTGCATTGGTTTGAATCACCTATGGAGAGAAGTTGGATGCTGAAAAGTAATGGATTAAACTTATAGGCTAGAGAGAATGAGACATAGAAAGATCAGAGAAACAAGAAACACAGAGACAAGACATAAGTATCATCAGGTTAGCCTGTCATCTCCTGAGACAGTCAGAGTGAGAGAGCATGAGGGAACTGATCTGTTTATTAAGGATAGTTGTACAAGGGGGGCAGGGGGAGCAGGGGGGCAGTCACCCAGTTGGTACATCAGAAGTTTTAACAGGTTAATGACAAAGCCAAAAGAGTGGATGGTAACACAATAGATCTGCCATGCATCTAGGACAGGACCCTTCTCCTTTTCGGGATGCTGGCACCAGTCTTATCTTAGGAATGCAGGTGTGAATCTTTGACATTCCTAGGGACCCTAAAACTTTTCTGTGAGTTTATACACAAGAGATAACAGCAGAGGTTTGGCTTTTAAGATCAACAAAATTTAACCCCATCCAAATTTGAGGACTCAGCAATCAATCATGTGAAATATTAGAAACATATCCATAAGTCTAGTCCATGAGCACTTTGCTCATTAGACTCAGCTTTTGAATATATCATTAATACCTTCATGTTTTGTTATAACTGAAACCCTACAGATCAATTTTGTAAAGACTATAATGAATGATGGGAAAGTGGGTATTTTGGTTAATGACTGCTCATATTTCCTTCTTTTTCCTTAGTGGTAGGGCATTAATAATGTCCAAGGTTTTTTCCCCATGCTTTTTGTATCTTCATCTCCTTCAGATACCTTGATTGTTAATCCTTCAATATCCTCACAGTTGGATCATCTCCAGCATTGGCCTCTACTGAATATGATTGATCCAATCTGCTTTTCTTGTCTTTGTTTTCTTTGGTGACATTTCTACCTTCTTTATATGCTCATTTGGGACTATGATGTTAGAGTTCAGGTGTGGTGGTTCCACTTTCCTTGAGTGTTTGACATATATATATATATATATATATATGTATATATATATATATGCATCAAACCCATCATATGAAGACTTCTTTTGGTGGAAAGGGTGGATGAGAACAATTTGTTCCAACAGCCATGAAGGTGGCTGAAGCAGATACTGTAGAGCACTTAGAGCTCGGTTAGACATCAACAGTGCCAAGTTCATCCCCTATATCCTGAACCATCACCACTTATCCTGACTTTTGTCTTGCTGCTAGGCTTCAATGACTCTGGAAAAAAGAGTGAAGCTGGTGACTTTGTGCAGCTCTGCCACACTTAAATCAAATTTACTCACAAGTCAAATAAGTCAAGACAATGATATGCCAGGATATCATTGGTCTTTTTAGAAAACAAAGGAGGAACAACAATAGGAATATAAGGAAATAAATTATTTTGTTTCAGAGAATACATAACAACAACAAAAATTAGTATAGCCACCAGCTCACTGAATTGCGACTGGACCTTTGTGTTGTATGAGATAAAATTAATATGGTTTGACTAAATATAAGAGAATGTGGTACCCAATATTATAACTCAAGTCAAAATGAATTTTTATTTAGCAGCATTTATTTACAAAATAGAGGGAAAGAGTAAAGTAGAGAAATGTGGAAAAGGGCAGAATAAGCAGTCTAACTTGTCACTCCAAATATTTCTCCAGTGCCTGGCTCAACTTAAATAGGGCTCATTAACCCTCCACCGAAGGGCCATTTAGCCAGAGGACCCAGTGGTGAATAACCCCATGGCCTCCTCCAGAAACAAATCCCTCCAGAAGCCAGGGAAGGAGTCAGTTTTTTCACTCACCCACATTGTAGTCCAAAGGGGAAGATCCAAGAGCAGTCTTACCAAATGCTAGAATCCCAGGTCCATGCTGAATAAGGTCCTCCACCAGTCTCCAAAGCCTCGAAAGAACTTGAAGACCTTGTAACAAGATGTTTCAGCCACTTTTAAAGACCCTTCTTTATGTCACTTCCTATTCCTTCCTCCACTTTAGGGGACCAATTGTTGTCTTTAAATTTGCTTAGGACTGCCCAGGGGGCAGTCAGTTGCTTCTGAAGGTGCAAACCCCTTTAGTAAGTAGTTTGTGGACTTCCCCTACTTTAGGATTAAGTAGGGGTATATTCGCTTTTTGCTGATTAAATTTAAAAGTAGCAAGGGGAGAGTTAATCCCATTTTAACACCCCCCCCTGATCATTTGGAAGACTAGTATCCCCATTGGATCATTTAACATAATCATCTTATACCTCTAAAGCTCTTCTAATTACAGGTGCATACAATATTGTACCTTCTAAAAGGAAACTACAATAGTTAGAGATAAGAGGGAAATAGGAGAGAGAGAGAGCAAAACCAGTCTTTGCTAGGTACATTGACAAAAAGCCAATTAGGAGGCAGTCCCCTTTGGCATAAAAGTTTACATTCAGAATAAGTGTGTTCAACCCCCTTCCAGTTCAATCAATTGCACCCCAAAGTTCATTCTGGATCATCTTGATGCAGTGTAGGTTTCTGCAGGCATCTTTATCCAAATAGTTCATTTTCTGGATTCAATGAGTTGGAAAGCTTCTTTCCCTGAAAATTTTCTCAAAAAAAAAAATTAAATTGTGGATTTTATGAAAAATTTACAATCTTCCCTGAGGAGGGTATTGACCAATACCTGGATCAGCTCAGGATATATGGTTGAGTTATAGGGTATACAAATCATGTCAAGTGTCAAAAGAAAAAACAAAAACAGAAAAAATTAAATTTTGGAAGAAAAGAAAAATTCAAAATCAGAATCAAAATATCAAAAATCTACGTATATAAAAATTTCTGAGTAAGCAAGAATAAATCCATAATAGGTTCTTAAATCAAGGTTCAATTAAAGTAATTTCTGTCCCACAAATCAGTAGGACAAATGCATTAATATTGCACTTACCCATTGGCAGCCAGGACTACAGGAAATTGCCATACTATAAGAGAAAAAAGGACTAGATTTTCTGTGTAAAAGAGAATTATGTTTCCCTGATCTGATTTTACTCTCAGGGATAGGAGGAGTCAGGATGGTAGCCAAACTTCAGTACTTATCTTAATGTGGCTCAGGGAAGACCTGCATCTGGTGTATGTCAAACAACTGCAACCTTGAATCTCAAACAAGTCCTCTGTCTTGTCACAGATTCTCATCAATCCCACCGGGATTGGTTGGTCTCCTTGACCTTGTGCTTATAGGTACTATGCAGACTACTTTGTGCTTCCTTGGCACTGTATAATGGCTCTTTTGTGATCCCTTCTCCTGGAATCCGACACAATAATTAATCACAGTACCATAACATTTATCAATCAATGGCAGGTTTCTATAGTCTAAAGCTTTTAGGTAAACATTACTATTAGAGCAAATATATATTTTTAACTTACTCTACTGCAAAATCAAAAAAAGATTAATATTGATTATATATGCCTAGCAAACATTGGTTTTGCTCTCTCTCTCTTCTATTTCCTTCTTATCTCTAACTATTACAGTTTCCTCTTAGAAAGTGCAATATTGTATGTACCTTTAGTTAGAAGATCTTTAGAGATATAAGATAGTTATGTTTAAATGATCCATTGGGGAGACTAGTCTTCCAAAGGATCACAGAAGGGATTGTGTAATTAGAATCTGTTACTCTAAAAAATACAATTCCCAGCACCCCACTCTGCTCACATTATGTGCTGACTTAGAGAGGATATAAATTTGGTGTAGCCCTGCCTCTTGCTCTCTTGTCTTCCTGTTGCAGCTTTGGTGGAGCAGGCTTTTTTAAATAGGCAAGAAGAACTTAGTAATGTGGTCTTAATTTTGTTAAATAATTAGTTTTTTTTACTTCTATTTCCTTTTTATTCCTTCTACTGCAAGTGATTATTAATAAAATATATAAAATATAGTTCTTGGAGTGTAGGAAATTAATTTAAATCTTACAGTGCCAAGTTGATTTTTATGGCAACTAAGGGTTTTCTTAGTTGTATATGTTCCTTGTCATTCCTATTCTCTGCATGGATTCTTTCTAACACTGATGACATGTTAATCCATGGGCGATTATATACCTGTGTACATGGGGAAATTTTTATTATCATATATATGGCTACATTATAAGGACTTTTGCTTTGAACTAATCCATCCTCTGATTGACTGACAAAAGAAACACATTGGTGGAGGCTCATGAACTAGTTTTGAGGGGATACTGTTTGAAAATAGCCTCATCTTCCCAGTTTCCTCAGAATCAGTGGGATGATATTAAGGGACACAGACAAACAACTAGGGGCATAACAGGAGTTGGAAGAATTTTCTAACTTCAAGTTAGATAGGACACTGGGATCAGGGAACCTGAGCCTAGCAAGAGGAAAAGCAATTAAAAGCAAAGACTTAATTTTAGCTTTACAGCATCTGCCGACTTTTGCTTGCCAGTTGGCTGGGGTGTATAGACCTGGATTAGGACCGAAAGAATTTAGCCCTTTGCTGCTAGGAAAGACTACTTACCACCCACACTCCAGCAGTAGGTAGCAAATAACAGCAGGAAATCCAAGTAGGCTGCAAAGCTGAAGACCAGCAGAATCTTCATAGAGAGTCCAGCAGTTGAGTCCAGTTAACAAAAGCAGTCTGCAGTGCACATGGCCAACAGCAGAAATTTATAACAGAGTAGCAAATGTCCCAAATTCAGTAGGAAAAAACAGCTGACCAGGCATTACCAGGACAGCATTAACTCTACAGAATTGGAAGTATGGATTGGTCCTGTCTACATGTAAATAGCACCCCACTTCTGGGTTCCTGGTCATACCAGTTCTCTGTGTGAGTTCCTTCCACCCTGGTGTCATATTAACATGTCAGAAACTGCATTTCTGTGTGTCTGGAGAAATCTCAATTATGACATATATTGTTATGCTATTTAACTAAAATATCCTCCAATTGACAAATACACTGATGGAGGCTTATGAACTATGGTTTCAACTGGATGTTGACCATACTTACAGCATAACTGAAGCCTGATGAAGCATTCAGGGATTCATCATGAAGAGAAGCTCCAAGTGCTACTCAGATAAGTGAATTTTTAAAAATTGAGAGACAGCTAAGGGGCTCAGTGGATTGAGAGACAGATCTAAAGATGAGAAGTCCTGGGTTCAAATCTGACCTCAAACACTCCCTAGCAGTATGACCCTGGGCAAGTCACTTAATCCTCACTACTTAGCCCCTGCCACCCTTCTGCCTTAGAACCAGTACACAGTATTGATTCTAAGATAGAAGGTAAGGATTTTTACATAAATAAATTGCAAAGAGACTAGGAAAGACTTGAGAGTTTGTGTGGGAACTCCCTAACAACTGAGGATTCTAGTATTCTTCAAAGAAACTATGTCAGCAATTGATGACAACCTTCCCCCGCCCACAACTAGCCAAATTCTTTGCCACCACAAAAAGAGTGGCTATATGTAATGGACCTCTGTACCAGCAGCAATACAATGACCCAGGACAATTCTGAGGGATTTATGGTAAAGATG
>NC_058131.1:479521114-479551041 GCF_016433145.1 Gracilinanus agilis | reverse complement strand
TTTTTTTCTAACTTCAAGTTAGATAGGACACTGGGATCAGGGAACCTGAGCCTAGCAAGAGGAAAAGCAATTAAAAGCTATATATATATATATATTTATATATATACATATATATAAATATGTATATATATATGTATGTTGAGTCTTAAAGGACTCTAAGAGTTAGGGGGAAGAGCCTTCCTGGTGTGGGTGACAACCCCATGGGAGATGGAATGTTGTGTGTGAGGTAAAGTAAATAGGCCAGTTAGGCTTAACTAGAGTTCATAGAGGGTAGTGATATATTAGAGGACTATAAAGATAGGAAAGGACCAGCTTTTACAGAGCTTTAAATGTCAAACTAATCAAATATTTAATTCTAGAATGAATAGAGAGACACTGGAATTTATTGAGAAAGAAGGTGACATAGGAAAACTTGTCCTTTTAGAGAATAATAACATTGAGTAAAGAATAAGTTTTTCTATTTTTAATGATCATTCAATAAGTATATATACATAGAAGATTTTAAAATCTTTGAGAAGAGAGTAATCTTTAGTAGATGAAAGAGAGCTAGTTATAGAGGAAAACAACTCTTAGGAGAGAGTCATGGGGCAGTTAGGTAGCATATAGATAAAGCACCAAGCCTGTTGTCAGGAGGATCTGGGTTCAAATCTGACCTCAGACATTTCCTAGCTGTGTGACCTGGGGGAAGTCACTTCTCAAATTACTAGCCCTTATATTCTTTTGCCTTGGAACTGATACTTAGTATTGTAAAGGATTAAATTGGGGGGGGGGGCAAGAGTTTGATCAAAAGCCAGTGCCTAGTTTATTAAACACAAAGCACTTAGTTTATTATTAGGAAATATGGATAGGAAATAGGAAGGAGGAAAGTGAAAATAATCTTATAATAGATTATAACTATACCCAAGATCCCAATACTAACTAAATTTTTCTAGAAAACCCTACATCTATCTGCCTCAGAGGGCAGTATCTTCTGCTAGGCTGAAGCCCTTGCCTACTCTCATATCTATCTCTATCTGATAATATAACCACTATCTAGCTACCTGTCTACCCAAGTTATCAATGATCAATTAGGCTATTAAGGCCTTATTCTGTTTCTCTGTCTCCAACCAGAGAGAGTGCTAGCAGCACAACCTCTTCCCAGGAGACCCAGAGACAAAAAGCCTTTTCTAACAGTCTGCGACTAACTAACCACATTTGGCCACACCCTTCTAACTGTCACTGACAAGTGGCACAGCAGGGGGTCTCTAACTGCCAACCTGCACAGCAAGGGGTCTCCTACTGAAAAAAAACTATTACTTCTTTTCCTCTTAAATATAAAAAGTAGAAATTAACAAGAACTCTCTTAACAGTATCCATTCTAGGACAGAAGGTAAGGGTTTGAGAGAAAGAATGAGAGAGAGAGAGAGAGAGACAGAGAGACAGAGAGAGAGAGAGAGAGGATGAGAGAGAGAACAAGAGAGAGAAAGAATGAGAGAGAATGAGAGAAAGAGACAGGAAGAGAGAGGTAGAGAGAGAGAGAATGAGAGAGAAAATGAGATAGAGAGGTAGAGAGAGAGAGAACAAGAGAGAGAGAATGAGAAAGAGAGACAGGAAGAGAGAGAGAGCATGAGAGAGAGAGAAAATAAGAGAGAGGTACAGAGAGAGAGTGAGAGAGAGGTACAGAGAGAGGATGAGAGAGAGAAAAGTAGAGAGAGAATGAGAGAGAGAGAGGTAGAGAGAGAATGAGAGAGGATGAGAGAGAGAAAATGAGAGAGAGAGATAAGAGAGAGAATCATCACTTCTCTGTCAAATGACCAGCAAAATGGAGAACTAGACATTTTCTCTGATCCTCCTATCTCTCAAACCTCTCCAAAAAAGGAATTCTGCTTAAAAGATAAAGCATTTTCAGCTGTCTCCATAGTCTCCTACAGGATACCAAACTCAAATAGAAATAAATCCTTGTATGCCACATGTTGATTCAGAAAAACACAAATGAACATTATCTATATTGACATGTACTTTCATTTATTTTGTCAAACAGTTCCTAATTACATTTTCAAAATATTCTTTTTTTTATGTACATGCAGAAACAGTTTTTGACAACTGTTTTTTTTGACATTTTAGAATTCAGATTTTCTCTCTACCTATCCTGACCCTCCTCCCCAAGATGGTGAATAGTCTAATGAGATTATACTCATGTTTTCATGTAATACATATTTCCATATTACTCAGGTCATGACAGAAGTGATAGGGTTATATGAGGAAGAAAAAGGAAGGTTCAAGTCAACCAAGATCTCCAGAAGAAGACATTTAAAGGCCTTGAGCATAAGCAGACAAATTGAAAGGGAACAGAAGGGAAGGGTATCTGGGTGGCTCAGTAGATAGAGAGCTAGGCCTAGAGATGGGAGGTCCTGGGTTCAAATATGATCTCATACTTCCTAGTTGCATTACCCAGGACAAGTCACTTAACCCCCATTGCCTAGTCCTTACCACTCTTCTGCCTTGGAGCCAATACACTGTATTGACTCCAAGACGGAAGGTAAGGGTTTTAAAAAAAGGGGGGAGAAATAAGAATTGTGAAATTAAAATTTATATCTCGTCCATCAGAAAAAAATGGCAGAAGAGTAAAACTTGAATCCAAAGTGACAATTTTCACCAAAAAATAAATAAATAAAAGAGAGAATAACTGATTAGAAGAGAAAATCACTTTCCAAATTTTCTCCTTGTGCTTCTTCTAGAGTTCAACAGGGAACTGAAGAGATTTTTTCTCTCCTCCCTTCATCATTAGCAAGAATGTCTCATAATGGAGCAACACTCCGAGCAGGAAATTCTGCACCCCACAGAAAGCAGGCCCAGAGAGTTAAACTGCAGAGAAAACTGTCCCAGGAAACTCAGTAAAGTGACTTGCCTAGACAGAGCCACTGAATTCAGAGCTGCTGCATGAGGAATCCCACAGGATAAAAGATATCCAGACCCTGTAGTGCCAGAGGTAACAGTCCCCTTGACCACTTTTGTTCCCTAGGTATGTGTCTCTCTGTATGTTTCCCCACTCCTTCCACTAATTCTGTGTGTATTTGTAGAAGAGTGCACTCCAGATGTTTGGTGGGATTATTTTATAATGACGATTCATTCAACATGCTAGCTAGCTAATAGGATTAGGGGTAGTAGTATGCCATTTCAGTAAGTGCTTTTGCTTTCAGTTATTCTTGCCAATTGGTTGACATTAAAGATGAATGCATTGGTGTGGGGCTTATAAGCTGTATTTTTTAAAAGTGCAAACCCAAATGATAAGTTGAACCTAAGTAATAGTCCTGAGAGAACTCAGCCTAAGAGCTGAGTCTGAGGGGCAGCCCAAAGGTACATACAAAATAAATTTACAGCAATGTTGTATGTTACAAAGGCAAGCATTTAAGAGATTGGCTGGAGCTCTCCTGCCTCGAACCATCTCTGCCCTGTCCCTCACACAGGACAAGGCATTCATCTCCATCAATAATGACGGTCCCATACCACTAGGCTTTGGGACAGGGATTATATTAATGATTCAGGTTAAACTTAAAGATATCCCAAGGTACTTTTATTTTTTATTTTTTTGAGTTGGTTGTTAAATATTTGCCAGTACACTCCTATATAGGCATATGTATAAATAAGACCAGTTTAGCTGGATTGTGGAGTTCATGGAAGAAGGTGAATAAAGAGTAATCAATCTGGAAAAATTGCCTAGGATACAATTGCCAGAATACAAAAGGCTTTAAATATAAAACAGAAGTTTATATTTTACCTTAAAGGAAATAGGGAGCCACTGAAACTTCTTGAACAGAGGAGTAACATAGCAAGATCTGTGCTTTAGGACTACCAAGTAGCCTTCGTTTATTGCTAGGCTTCACTCCAAACTTCTCTACTATTCCTCAGAAGCCTCTTCATTGGGAAAATCATAGCCCTGGAATTCACATCTTGTAAAAATCCTCTGCCCTTGTGCTTTCCCACCCAGGATCCTCCATTCAAAGAGATCTCCCAGGTCAGCTATGTCTTCATTACTTACTAGGCTATTTATGCTAGAGAACTTCTATGTCTTGGTGTCATCTTCCTTGATTTCCTATAAATATATCTATATCTCCCCTACCCTTAAAATATCCTTGCTTGATCCAGCATCCTGACTAGCTATCCTACTATACCTTACTTTCATTTTGTGGCTTAAGTCCTTGGGAACACTTTCTACAATTAGTGCCTCTTCTTCCTCTCCTCTCACTTAATTCATTTGCTGTCTAACTCCCCAAATCAATGTTTGACAGAAACTTCTCCCTCCAAAGTCATTAATGATATCCTACTTGCAAAAAAAATGGCCTTTTCTCAATCTACATCTTTCATCTTTCTTCAGACATTGACACTGTTGGCTATCCTCTTTTCTTGGCTATTCTTTCCTCTATAGATCTTTGTGACCTCTCTATCTTTTCCTGGTTCTCCTTTTTTCTCAGAATCCTTTACTGGTTCTTCATCTATGTCATTCCCACTAATCATATATATTCCCTAATGCTCTGGGCTCAGTGATCTTCTTTTTTCCTCTACTTTCTCACTTGGTGATCTTATCAGCTCCTAAATGGTTCAATTTTCATTTCTATACTGATGATTCTCAGATCTATATATTGAGCTCTAACTTATCTCCTGAGCTCTAGTCTTGTATTACTTGCCTCTTTAACATATACCTGGATATGCTGTAGGCTTCTCAAACTAAAAATGACCCAAACAGAGATCATTATCTTTCCTCCAAAACTCTTTTCTCTTCCTAACTTCTCTAAAACTGTTATCATCACCATTCTCTTAGTCACTTAGGTTTGAAAACATTAGTTTCATCTTCATTTTCATCTTCTCTTTCATACTCATTCCACATTTCTATTCTGCTTTCAAATCTTATAACTTCTGGGGTGGAGCCAAGACATTGGTTTAGTAGCAATGAAAGCCTAAACCACCCTGACAATCCTTCCAAAACAATCTTTAAAAACCACCTCAAAACAATAGGAGTTAAAAATGAACAGCAAGAAGTTGTGAGGGGACTTTCCTATTGAACACAACTTGAAAAGTAGGCAGAGAGAGAGAGTTGATTTTGATGGGATAAAGGGGAACTGGATGCAAAACTACACTCAGAGGAGTGTTGACTAGCCCCCCTCCCCCTACTGTTCTAGGTTCTGTGTTTGGGTGTAGGCTAACTTCAGGATCCTAGGACCCAGGCAACAGCAGCAAAAGAGCACCTCAGACTCAGTCCTTGAAGACCCAGGCCCTGGCACCAGCCTGCAGTGAGACCCAGAAGTCCATAGCACCGGGCCTTTTCAAGCCTGCCCTGCTACAGTACAGACCTAGTTTCAGGGCAAAATAGCTTACACTGACAAATCCATCAAGCCAGTGGCAGAGGAGATAGATTCAGCAAATAGCTTTCAAAATTTCCAGTCTGCAGGCAAAAAAAGACTGGGGAAAAAGAGCAAACAGCAAAAGAAATATTTAATGCTAGAAAATTTCCATGGGAACAACCAGCAAAGCTCAGAATCAGCAGGAATTTTGAGATCCAAGCAACTACATGCAAAACTTAAAAAAAAACAAAAAACGGGAATTAGTCCTAAGTTCTGGAAGAACTTAAAAAGGAATTCAAAAAGCAAATAAGACAAGTTGAAAAAAAATGGGAAAAATAAATGAAAGTAATGAAAAAAGAAAATAACTCAAAAAGCAAATCTTGCCATTTCTACCTTCACAATATCTCTTGAAGATGTCTTATACTTTCCTCTGAGACAGCCAGCACCCTAGTTTAGACTCATAACACTTCATGCCTGGACTTTAAAATAGTTTTGGCATTTCAAGCCTTTCACAAACTGACCCCCCCTTTTTTTAAATTTAAATGTTTATTAATATTCATTTTTAACATGGTTACATGATTCATGCTCCTACTTTCCCCTTCACCCCCCGCACTCCCCCCACCCATGGCCAATGCACATTTCCACTGGTTTTGTCATGTGTCCTTGATCAAGACCTATTTCCAAATTGTTGATAGTTGCATTGGTGTGGTAGTTTCGAGTCTACATCCCCAATCATGTCCACCCCGACCCATGCATTCAAGCAGTTGTTTTTCTTATATGTTTCCTCTCCTGCAGTCTTTCCTCTGAATGCAGGTAGCGTTCTTTACCATAAATCCCTCAGAATTGTCCTGGGTCATTGCATTGCTGCTGGTACAGAAGTCTATTACATTCGATTTTACCACAGTATATCAGTCTCTGTGTACAATGTTCTTCTGGCTCTGCGCCTTTCACTCTGCATCAGTTCCTGGAGGTCTTTCCAGTTCACCTGAAATTCCTCCAGTTTATTATTCCTTTTAGTGCAATAGTATTCCATCACCAGCATATACCATAATTTGTTCAGCCATTCCCCAATTAAAGGACATACCCTCCTTTTCCAATTTTTTTGCCACCACAAAAAGCACAGCTATAAATATTTTCATACAAGTCTGTTTATTTATGATCTCTTTGGGGTACAAACCCAACAATGGTATGGCTGGATCAAAGGGCAGGCATTTTTTTATAGCCCTTTGAGCATGATTCCAAATTGCCAGCCAGAATGGTTGGATCAGTTCACAACTCCACCAGCAATGCATTAATGTCCCAATTTTGCCACATCCCCTCCAGCATTCATTACTCTCCCCTTCTTTCATTTTAGCCAATCTGCTAGGTGTGAGGTGATACCTCAGAGTTATTTTGATTTGCATTTCTTTAATTATTAGAGATTTAGAACACTTTCTCATGTGCTTATTGATACTTTTGATTTCTTTACCTGAAAATTGCCTATTCATGTCTCTTGCCCATTTATCATTGGGGAATGGCTTGATTTTTTATACAATTGATTTAACTCCTTGTATATTTGAGTAATTAGACCCCTGTCAGAGTTTTTCGTTATAAAGATTTTTTCCCAATTTGTTGTTTCCCTTCTGATTTTGACTACATTGTTTTTGTTTGTACAAAAGCTTTTTAGTTTAATATAATCAAAACCATTTAATTTACATTTTGTAATTTTCTCTAACTCTTACTTGGTTTTAAAGTCTTTCCTTTCCCAGAGATCTGACAAGTATACTATTCTTTGTTCACTTAACTTATTTATAGTTTCCCTCTTTATATTCAAGTCATTCACCCATTCTGAATTTATCTTGGTGTAGGGTGTGAGATGTTGATCTAAACCTAATCTCTCCCATACTGTTTTCCAAATTTCCCAACAATTTTTGTCAAATAGTGGATTAAACTGACCCCTTTTTACCTATTCTAGTCTTCTTACACTTTACTCCCCTAGACAATATTCTCTGATCCAGTGACGTTGGCTTTTTTTTGGCTGATCTTTGCACATGAAATTCTATTTTTTACTCCACATCTTTTCACTGGCTGTCCCCCTTACTCGGAATGCACTCCAACCTTACCTCCACTTTCTGGCTTCTCTTGCAAGAATGGTTTTCATGCAAGACTCAGGTCAAGTTTTACTTTCTTCAAGAGGCCATTCCTGGTCCCTCTTCTCTACCCTCCAGTGCTTTCTCTCTGAGATTGCCTCACAACCTGTATCTTGTATATTTATAATTTTTTACATGTTGTCTCCCCATTAGAATGTTAGTCCCTTGAGTGAAGGACTATGATTTTTATTTCCTTTTTATGCCCAACATTAAGCACAATAACAGATAATAACCTTTTAATAAATGCTTGTTGATTGATTCATTTATTTTTTAATTCAAAGATATTTTATTTTCCCAATTACATGTAATATCAATTTCCAATACACATTTTCCAAAATTATAAGATTATTATGTGTTATCATGTAAAATATACTTCCATATTTGTCATTGTTGTAATTGTTGTAAAAAAATACTATTGTAAGAAAATATGAAACAAAACCCCCAAAGTAAAATCATAAATAAACAAATGTGAAAGATAATTCGCATTGGTCCACATCTGATTCCAGCAGTTCTTTCTTTGGACATGGATAGCATTTTTTGTCTTAAGTCCTTCAGAATTGTCCTAGATCATTGTATCGCTGAAAGTAGCCATGTCTATTACAGTTGATCATTCCACAATATTGCTGTTACTGGTACTGGTTCTGCTTATTTCACTCTGTACCAGTGATAGATTCATTATAAAGGACCTACCTGCTAGAGGTTGCCAGGTAATCTTATCTATTTATACATTAAACAACTTATTATTTTTGTTTATCCTTATGTACTTTTTCTTCCACTGTTGCTTTACTCTAATTACTCTAATAATAAATATGATTATTAAAAGAAAAGGAATAAATATGATTATGAAATAAATATGATTATTAAAAGAAAAGGAAAATATAAAAAATAAAAAAAGACTGAGCAAGAACTTTCTGACTTTATTGTGAGAGGCACATATCACAAAGTCAGGGTTTATAGACACACCCAGCATAGTCCGAGATCCCAAGTCTTACAACATACATATATTTATAGCATAAGTAGATGCATAGGCAGTAATGAAATGAGCGGGTCTCAAGCTGACTCTTCTCAAACGAGGGGGCCACTGTAGAGGCTTCTTTTTTTTGAGAGTCAGAAGGTCAGCGACTGTTTCAAAATCACAGAGTAAACAGTCAAGTTTCCTAACACCCCTTCTATCTATATGGCACAATTCTGAGAGTACATTGCTCAGGGTCAAAAGTGCACAGAAAAGTAATCTTGCTTTAATTATTGACACAGCACGCTTTATTTATAATTATTTTTTATTATTCTTCTTGATTTTTTATTATTCTTATCTCTTCTACGTAGTTATTCAATCAGCTCATAACTGGAGCTACCTCTTACTGTAAATCACTTATCAAACTATTATAAAGGAATCACTCATAGTCTATGTAAATGATTAAAAGGCATTAAAAGGCAATAAAAGTAATTTCCTTTTTAGGTACTGGGTTCAAAAAAGTTATGCCAGTGAAGCACAAGCTCTGGTAGGTATTTCTAAGCTGGTAAAGCTTTAAGAATGGACTGAGGTGGACTCTATGCCTGTGGCAGGGACCAGACCAGGTCAGTAACCAGGATGATCACAAGATGATGACCTCTTTGGCCAGGGCAACTTCTTAAGTTTATCTATGACCATCTCTACCCGTTAGTGGGAATTTAGATACCAACCTTAGCTCCTCCTGGCTCTGAAAGGTAAATCTTTATCTGAAAGGTAAAGGCTTTATCTTACAGGAACTACACGACCACACCACTTCCTGCAGTCTCCTCCCCAAGGCTCCAATCTCTGACCATTTCCACCTCACTGTAAACTTGGACTCTTTCACTGGCTCCATGCCCCACCCTCTCAGAGGTGTCTTTTGCCTTATCTTTCTAGAAACCAGACTACTTTGCCCATCTTCCTTTCTCATACTCCTTTATGTATTCTCTTCTCTTAGAATGTATGTTCCTTGAAGTCAGAAACTGCCTTGTTAGCTTATATTTGTATCTCCAGAGCTTAACACAATGCCTGAACAAATGCTTTCTCTTTATTTTTAGGAGTCCAGATTCTGAAAGAATTGGCATAGAACTATAAGAGCTAGAACTTTTATAGAGTTTTATGGCTTGCAAACAGACCATAACTTTACAAAATAAACAAAACTTTGCATATATTATTTATTTTAGTGAGCTAGATCCAGAATTGAGTCACAAGGTGGAGTCAGTATGGTTCACTCAATTCCCCAAATCAACTTGCTGTTTTAATCCTCTCATTTCTTTCACTGAACCCGGAATCAGGAATCCCTGAGTTCAAATCTTGCCTCAAACACCTACTAATTGTGTGATCCTGGGCAAGTTGCTGATTTCCCTTAGCCTCAATTTCCACATCTAAAATATGAATAATTGTAGTATCTACTGCCTAGCATTGTTGTAATGATTAAATAATTTAT
The DNA here is from genome assembly GCF_016433145.1 of Gracilinanus agilis. Classification (NCBI taxonomy): domain Eukaryota; kingdom Metazoa; phylum Chordata; class Mammalia; order Didelphimorphia; family Didelphidae; genus Gracilinanus; species Gracilinanus agilis. The sequence continues at coordinate 479,541,159 of NC_058131.1, read as the reverse complement.
GTAAACTGCTTGGTAAGCCTTAAAGTTCTGTATAAATGTTAGATATTATAGTTTCAACCCTGGAAAAATAATCAAAGAAAAAACAGTTTCCACAGCAGTGATGTGTATTTCCTTAGAAGGAGAGAAAATTGAGACACATATGTCAGAGCACAGGTAAACTGAGCTCACTAGGCAGACAAAACTTCAAGTTTATGTACTTTTTTCATTTGGGAAAAAATTGGGAAGGGGTGAGTAATTTAGGAGAGCTATAATTCATATAACGGGACATGCTCAGAGTCCATTTGGGATGTTATGTACACAGCTTGGATTGTTTGTCAGGATTCAGGACTTAGTTCTGATAAGATAACAAAGAACAATCCTGGAGTTATTTGTATGATTTAGGGGTCTCTTTCAGGGCAAAGGTGGTGTTTACTTGTGCAGGATTTATGCCCAAGATAGGTACCTCAGATTTTATAGCCAAGATAGGCACCTCTGGCTTATCTTTAAGTCTCCTCCTCAGAGTCGGTATAGTGGGGTAACTGATAATGCCAGGCTATTAGTCGTAGGCTCAAGTAGAGATGCCAGAAAAAATGTATCCTGGTCAGATTCATTCCCATATTCACTGTTAATGGTCCTTCCACAATAGGGTACCTCTCAGAAGAAAAGATTGCCAATAGGAAGATCCTATAGATGAAGAACTAAGTAAAGCCATGATGCAACCAAGAGATCTTAACTTACCAACTCCCTATGTTACTGTTGTGGATTTTGTAGATAGTACAGGTCCAAGGAGAAGGAGAAATATCTATTCAGCAGTCCCAAAAAGAGTCTTTACCTTCTGGACTATTTTAATTTTTTAGATTTTCTGGTTTTGTTCATGTGCACCTGTGAATACTTTAATCTCGTGCATTTTCTGCAGTAGAGAAAATAAGAAGTTGTCTCATACCAAATATCTATATTGTAAACTGTGGACCTTTGTAGGAAGAGATCTTGTTATTCACAAATGGGGAAAGGAACCATATCTAAGCTTTGGTTTGGTTTTGTTTATTTTAGAGATTTCCTTGGTATTTTACTACAAAGTAGACCAAAATCAAAGAAAGAAACTAACACCTCTGGGGACTCCAAGCCCCCAGAGACCATATGAATCCAGAGTCATTGGGAAATAAAAGAGTACATTGGGCTTTAAGTGATACATATTTCTGTCAAAGGCATCCTCCTACTTCTAGTTACCCAGGTTTGCAACTTAGGAGCCACTCTTGACATTCTCTCCATTCTCCCTTAGCTCCCATATTTAATCAGCTGCCAAGTCTTGTTGATTGCCCCTCCACGTCACAGCTTGCAACTTTCCCTTTCTCCAACTTACCAACTGCAATAACTTCCTAACTGGTTTCCCTATCTCTGTCTCTCCTGTCTCCAAACCCTCTATATGGCTGCAGAATTGATATTCCCATGGTTTGTTTCTGACCGTATTCCTTCCCTATTTAAGAAGCTTCAACCACTCCCTTTTGTACATTGCTTTCTCTCATGTACTCCATGTTCTGGTCAAACTGGCCAATTTGTTATTCTACCTTCTAGCACCATGCCTTTGCACTGATGTTCCTCATGCCTCAAATTGTGGATTCCTTGAGGACAAGAACTGTCGTTTGCCTCTTTTTGCATCTTCAGGACTTAGTGCAGTGCCTGAAAAATAATAACTGCTTAATAAATGTCTATTGACTGATTGACTATTCATTCCTCACCTTCTTCCCTTATAATCCTTAACTCCATTTGGGATTCACTGTTCCCAGGAAGAGTTCTTTCTTGATGCCCCAAGTTATTAGCAATTTCCTTCCTCCTTGAAATTTTTTTGTATTTCCTTTCAACATATTTTGAGTTTACTTAACTGTGTACATGTTGCTTCCTCCAACACAAATTGTTTTAATTTAAGTTTCTTTCTTTCTTTCTTTCTTTCTTTCTTTCTTTCTTTCTTTCATTAACATAACCAGGTAACTCTCTCCCTCCCTCTTCTCCCCACAGTAGAGAAGGCATCATTTGACAAAAAGATATATATATATATAACTATGTCTTACAAATTTCTATTTAATAGTTTTTCTCTGGAGATGGATGTATGCAAGTTATTCTTCAAACAATTTTTCTATTGCTGTGTATGACGTTCTCTTAGTTCTGCTTGTTTCACTTTTCATAATTTCATGGAGGTTTTTTCATGTCTTTTTATTTTTTTTAAACCCTTACCTTCTGTCTTGGAGTCAAAACTGAGTATTGGCTCCAAGGCAGAAGAGTGGTAAGGGTAGGCAATGGGGGTCAAGTGACTTGCCCAGAGTCACACAGCTGGGAAGTGTCTTAGGCCAGATTTGAACCTAGGACCTCCCATCTCTAGGCTTGGCTCTCAATCCACTGAGCTACCCAGTTGCCCCCTTTTCATGTCTTTTTAAAAAACACTCACCTTCCATTTTAGAATCAATACTATGTATTGGTTCCAAGACAGAAGAGTGGTAAAGGCTAGGCAATGAGGATTAAATGACTTGCCCAGGGTCACATGGCTGGGAAGTATCTGAGGTCAGATTTGAATCTAGGATCTCCCATCTCCAGGCCTGGCTCTCTATTCACTGAGCCACCTAGTTGCCCCTTTCTGATGGTTTTTGTTGTTGGTGTTGTTTAAATTTTATTTTATTTTATTTTTTATTTTTTTAAACTCTTACCTTCCGTCTTGGAGTCAATAATGTGTATTGGCTCCAAGGCAGAAGAGTGGTAAGGGTAGGCAATGGAGGTCAAGTGACTTGCCCAGGGTCACACAGCTGAGAAGTGGCTGAGGCCAGATTTGAGCCTAGGACCTCCCGTCTCTAGGCCTGGCTCTCATTCCACTGAGTTAAATTTTATTTTTATGCCAAACATGCTTCCATATTGATTATTGTCGAAAGAGCACACACATAAATAACCAAAACCCCAAAATTCATTGATGTGAAAGATGGTATGCTTTGATCCATATCTTCCTCCAACAATTCTTTCTCAGGAGGTTGACGGCATTTGTCATCATAAGTCTTTTAGGATTGCCCCATATCATTGCAATGCTGAGAGTAACCAGGTTTTCACAGTTGATTATCATACAATATTGCTGTTACTCTGTTCAGTGTTCTCTTGGTTCTGCTTTTTTCATTCTGCATCAGTTCCTGCTGATCTTTCTAGCTTTTTCTGAAATCATCTTGCTTAGCATTTCATATAGCACAATAATATTCCATCACCAATATGTACCACAGTTTGTTTAAGCATTCCCCAATTGATGGACATCCCCTCTGTTTCCAATTCTTTGCCATTACAAAATAAGCTGCTATAGATATTGTTGTTCAAGTAGTTCCTTTTCCTTCTTTCCATGGCTTAAAAAAAATGTAACCAGTGTTTTTATCTTTTTATCCCTACAACTTAGTACAATGCCTGATACACAGCTGGTATTTAAAAACTGGATTGTAAAAGTGGATTACAAATTCTTCAAACTTAGCATTTATGTCTACTTAATTTATAGTGAACAGCATAGAATCATTCATAATTAGATGATGAATGTTTTTGATGCTGATGGGAATTGTTCAAAATTATACAAATGCCATTCTCAATTATGTTTTTAAAGCTATTGCCTTAAAATAAAATTGCATGATAGGATCAGAGTTAACCAATGTATATGTACCTCTTACACTGTTGAAATCACAGGAAGATGGAAATAAATTTTTTAAATTCCTAGTTTCCTTCAAGACTCAGGTCAGGTGCCACCTTCTGCAACGAGACTTGAGGCATTAAAACCTTTACTAGGCCACCCAGTTGTTAGTTCTCTCTCTTTCTCTCTTTATAACTTGTACATACCTAGACATATAATGTTTATTGAATGAATTCATAGATAGATCTTATTACTGTAATTTCAGCTTCAATAACCTCTTGCCACATTGCCTATAAATATTGTTACTCTTTCTTTAAGAGGCTTTGGATTTGTGGACATTAGTGTAATTGTCCTTCCTTGATGAGTCTGTAGGGAGCATAGGGGTTTTGATTTTGATTGTGGGTATATGAAGAATTTTAACTGTTATCTTTAAAGAGTTTGAGTTTGTCATTTGGGAAAGACTTTTAATAGTGATGATTTGAGAGAAACAATGAAAAGACAGGAAAAAAAAGGATAAAGAAAGCTTCTTTCAGAGGACTGGATTTAACCATTTTATTATTAAAAAAAATAAGAAGATTCTTGGGGGAAAAAAAACTCTGCCTGAAATCTTAAGAGCTGAATAGTAAGATTGTGTTCTAGAAGTGAGAAATCAAGAGTAAGAGTAATGGTTAGGGATATCTCTGAGTGGAGCTTTCTTACTGCTAAAATGTTGTAAATAATTAACTTTATATTATTATTGATTATATTATTTATTTTTTTTAAACCCTTACCTTGAGTTTTAGAATCGATACTGTATTTTGGTTCCAAGGGAGAAGAATGGCAAGGCTTAGACAAAGGGGTTTAATGACTTGCCCAGAGTCACATAGCTAGGAAGTGTCTGAGACCAGAGTTGAACACAGGACCTCCCATCTCTGGGTCTGATGCTCAATTCACTGAGCCATCTAGCTGCCCCCTTGATTGTATTATTAATAAATTATCTGACTAGTCCTTTGATTTTTATTTCTACAGGATGAAAAGTTTGTGGGTTCTGATAGCTCTTTTGGGCCCCAGGTGATGAGGCACAGTTGTAACTGTCAGTTCAGGTATGTCTTTCTCACCATTCAACTAAGTTGAGAATACTCAAGAGTGACGTCCACAATACAGCCCCAAACAGATTTATATTTTCTTTCTCCAGTTCTTCTAGTGCAATAGCAAGAATAGCCCTTACTGAGCAGTAGGCGGACACATCTGTGAGCCAAAATACCCTGCTTCATGGGGAAACTTTGTTGTTTCTACCACTGATACCAATGGCATAATCCTTCCATTCTTCATCCAGAGCATCATTTGCTTCTCAAAAAAGGTATGTAGCTTTTGCTCATCATCAACTTCGATGAGTTTCTGATAGCCAGTGGCTGGGAAAGAGATGTTGAGCTTCATCTTTGCACGATCAATCTGCCGACCTTCTATGGAAAAGAGTTTTTTTTTTTTTAATTTTTTAAAGCCTTTTATTAACAATGTCAACATCATCATGTTTTGACATGATAAGCTTCTCTAGTTTATTAAATAAGTACTAATTAATAACCTGGAGTTCTGGCTCAGAGCTAATTAGCAGATGAGAAAGGTGTTGCAATTCTAGTCATTAATAAGGAAAAAAGGAAATATTTGAACATACCGGTGGATTCTCTTGGAATTTGAAATGATGAGAATGAATATGGTTATATGGATATATGGATAGGCTGTATAAAGGTTTAATTGATCTCAAATCCAGCTACATTACATTATTTCTCAATGGATAATAATTTAATAATAACTGATATAGCCATACTTATATACATATAATATATGCTAAAATTAATGCTATATCAGTGAATTGATTATGAACTATTGGCTTTCTATAATTGCAGTAGCTTACAATATTCACAGAACAAGTAATTAACATAGAAAGTCCTTTTATGGTAAGAACTTTGTGAATGTGGTGTTAATGTTTGTTAGTCTGAATCAGTGATTCCCAAAGTGGGTGCCACTGCCCCCTGGTGGGTGCTGCAGCGATCCAGGGAAGCGGTGATGGCCACAGGTACATTTGGGGGCAGTGAATAACTGTAAAGGGGCAGTGATAGTATGTGTCAGGAGACGCTAAGTAATATTTTTTCTGGAAAGGGGGTAGTAGCCCAAAAAAGTTTGGGAACCACTGGAATGAAAGCTATCTGTGAACTGTATTAAGTTACTAGTTTTCCAGGAAAGATAACAAGTTTTAAAGCTATATTTAAAGAAAAGGACCATTCTCTCTTCCACCTCATTTGCCCTCTTGTGAACAAGATTCTACCCAGGATAGAAACAATATTTTGCCCCCAGAAGGCACCTCTCTTCTCATTCCAGCTTGAAATCAGGACATCCTAAGATATTATACAAAGGGAGGAAGAGATAGTCACTTCAAACAAGACAGAAGTGGTTTCATAAGAATTTAAAAAACAAACAAAACAAAAAAAAACAGTGAAAATTGTATTTTGGGGAAAGATTCCGTTCCCGCACAAAATTTCTACTCCATCTTCCAGTGTGAATTCACCCAATGGCACTATGACCTCTCTGAATGCAAATAAATCAAGATTTTGTGGGACTTCAAGGCTAGAAGGAAAAACTAATCCAATACCATTTCATGAATATCTGTATTTAAGATTCCATGTGTGTGTTAAGATTCCTGGACAGTTAAAGTTTGTGAAACTTCTTATCGAATAATATTATTATTCTATGTTATAGAATAATAGACTCTCCTGTAATATCTTTGAAATGGGAATTCTGTGAGTCTCGGTCATGTGTCCTGATCTTTTCCTCTTCTCATGTCTTGTGTATTTAGTAAGCATTGTTCAGTTGGGGACATTGCTGATCTGACATTTTGTTATTTGAATTCCTCTACAGCCAGAATGTTACAACTGTAATCTGAGGCCTCATTTTTTTTAATGGTTCATATGGAAAAGTTAGGACTTAGAGTGATAGCATATTGTTTTTGTAGTATGTAATTATACCTATTTGAAATGGCATGAGATGTGATAGCACCATACAGAATTCTTTGCCAAAAGGCTTAATCACCTGTTCCTGCAGAAGGAATTATATTACGACCAACAAAGAAACACAATTCATTTTATAAGCAATAAAAGGCAGGATCGGGATGGGTAGAGCAGGACAAAGCAGCAAACATTTTGGTGATAGAAAACTGGCAGTTAATCTATATAATAAACAGCCAATTGTTGTGGAAAGAAAATAGAAAACACAATGAAAACTTGTTTGTGTTTTTTTCCCTCTAAAAGGATGGTTTTTAGCATAATTATATGAAAATATAGACTAAAAATAGTAAAATTTGGATTTTCTTTTCTTTTGGCTGCTTCTTGTTATATGACACTTACAAATATTTTAAATCCTTACCTTCTAGGTATCAATTCTAAGGCAGACAAGTGGTAAGGGTTAGGCAATTCAGGCTAAGTGACTTGCTATGGGTCACACAGCTAGGGAGTGTCTGAGGCCAGATTTAAACCTAGAACCTCTTGACTCCAGGGATGGGGACAATCTCTTCCACTAAAGGGCTACTTTTAGCTGTGCATTCACACACATGGACCAGTTTTAGATTGGGGGAACCTGACCACCTAAAAGAAGGGCTTAATCAAGGATACATGTAAAACCCAGTGGAATTGTGCATTGGCTAAAGGGAGTTATGGGGGCTTGGGGAGAGGGAAAGAACATGAAACATGTAAATATGGGAAAATATTCAAAATAAAAATAAAAATGAAAAAATAAAGTCCTCATCTTTCACCAAGCTAAGCCAGGAATTGGATTCTTCCTCCTTTTGGTGATCCTCTATTCTCAGAATTGGAGGTAGAAATTGTATATTGTTGCGGTGCAGCTAGCAGTAACTTTGGATCCAGAATTTTCTGACTTTTGCAATCCACAGGACTGATCACGAGACTGGGTAAATCCATTTTAGGTTTGTGTTGGTCAACTATGATCAAGCAAAGAAACACAAAGTAGACAAAATCTGAGGTACATGCCTTTGCCAGATGGGAGTATGTAGACCTCCATCACCAAGCAGCTAGATGGCATTCTGTCAGGCCTGGAATGAGGAGGACCTGAGTTCAAATCCAACTTTAAATACTTATTAGCTATGTGACACTGGGCAAGTCACTTAATCCTGTTTGCCTCAGTTTCTTCATCTGGAAAATAAGCTAGAGAAGACTATAGCCAACCACCTTGGTATCTTTGCCAAGAAAATCCCAAATGGGATTACAAAGAGTAGGACATGATTGAAAAATGACTAAACAACACCACCAAGTTGCCAATATAGAGAGGACCACCTTTTCCTCCGCCCACCATTGAAAGTTCCAGAATTACCTGAAGCTACTTGGAGAGACAAAAGAAGAAAGAGACAGAGCAAAGCTCCTCCTTTTTTACTAGTCTACCAAATGGGCCTCTCCTCTTGGTTTATTGGCCAATCTTCTCTGTTACACCCTTTCCCCTCCCCACTTTAGCCATCAGGGGTAGGATTCTATGGAACCACCCAGAGTTGCTGCATCTTTCTAAATCAACAAGCAGGGTGGCAAATATCCCTGGAAGTGGGCAGGCTGAAGGCTCAGCCCTCGATGGAGTATCCTCGAATCCAACCCCTTGAACATTTTCTAAAACTAAGGGGAAAATAACATTCAGAAACACATTATATGCCAGGAATGAATGTTGTTATTGGCAAAAATGGTTGAAGTGCATTTCAGAAGGAAAATCCACCCCTCCCCACCCTCTATTCATTTCAATTTCAATTTCAACAGTAACCATGCAATAATGGCTACAAAGGCTTTGCAGTAGAGAGGTTAGGCAAATTTAGTGTTTTGTGAACCTTTAAGTGCTTTATAAATATCATTTGTTATTTAGTGAAATCTGTGCTAACAACAGCAGTTTTCTTTGCACAATTCCCATGAGCAGCACACATCAGCAAAAGTCCAAGGATATTTGAGTAACAGAAAAAGTGACTCAATACTAAGTTGATACAAGCAATAACACCATTCCAGTCCACATTCCCAGGTCATGTATCATGACTTAGGAAAGAAGTCTTAGAAAGTTGCATTGTGGTAGCACCCAAACTTAGGTCATATGTAAAACTATTTACCAGGAACAATTTGGTCTTATCAGAAGTAAGCAACATATAGGATTAAAAATGCAAATTGGCCTAATTTACATACCTAAATATAATAAGTCATTTCCTGGGATAAGCTATTGTAAGCACTGATCTTCATATTAAATGCAAAGTCAACCTAGAATTTACACATTTTAAAATAGTAATATTTTCATCTACTTCTTGCCAACAGAATTACTCTTTTGTATTTCCCTTCTCTGCTTTCCTATTATCCTCCCAGGATATTTTTCCTCCCTGTTTTCCTCCCTCTGATAAAAAGAGAGGAAATAATAATGTAATATTATGTTAAGACTTTGATAAAGCTTGGAAATTAACTTATCAAAACTGGAGAGGCGTGGTGGCAAAAGGAAGCGGAAGGGATGTCATCTGCTCCCTCCATGATTGACCTTGGGACAATGACAAGAGTGGGAGAGCAACCTCTTCTTTCCATATTAGGAGTGGGGAAAAGAAACAAGAGGAGATGACAACTTTTCTGTTTTTCTCCTTACTTCCAGTACTTTGCCTCTGAATGGATAAGTTGATCTCATTCCCTCTTCTCTACTTTGAAGTCTTCAGGCTAGGCTAGAAAAGAGATTAATGAGGGCAGAGAGAGATGGAATCATAGAGGATGATGAGAAGGGAAATGAAGCAAGCATATAACAATGGAATTAGTGTGACAACAATTTGTTTCCTCTACATCCTGTACCATAGTAACATTGGCCCCATATTTCTCTATGAGGATGTCATAAGAGACACAGTAACACCCAGTTTCAATGATAGTAATGGCTGACACATAGAGTTGTGGCCACATCCCCCAGAGGGGTTGGGCAATCTCTTTAAGGACAGTTCTGTGACAATGAGTAGTAAGAAAGCTCCTATTTAGGGAAGAGAGAAGCATAGATGGAAAAAGAGAGATAGATGGGAGGGAGGGCAAGGATGAAGTGCCTCCTTTTTCTCCTGCTACAGGTATGTGGGTTGTGAGCTTTCAGGAATTTACAAAAATGCCTTCCATATTTCATCAAATTATTTATTATTTATTTGTTTTCAGTCCTGTCCTATTCTTTGTAACCCCATTTGTTTTCAGTCCTGTCCTTCTCTTTGTAACTCCGTTCGGGGTTTTCTTGGCAAGGATGCTGGAGGAATTTGTAATTTCTTTCTCCAGGTCATTTTCCAGATGAGGGAACTGAGGCAAATAGAGTTATGTGACATGTCCAAAGGTACACAGCTACTAAATGTCTGTGGCCCCATTTGAACTAGGGACTTCCTGACTCCAGGACCAGCGCTCTATCCATTGTGCCACCTAGCTGCCCTATCACATTATTAAATCTTTACAACAACTCTGTGATATAAGCAGACTAGGGATTTTTATCTCTAACTTACTGATGAGGAAACAATCTTAGAGAGGTTGTGACTTGCCCATGGTCACATAGCTAGTAGCATCAGAGTCTGGATTTAAATCCAGGTCTCCTGCCTGCAAATCCAGAAAAGATTTGTATTCGTTTCCTTTAGACCTGGAAGAGATTTTGAAGATACTTTATTATAGCTCCTTCATTTTGCCATGAGGCTCATTTCAAGAATTCTAAGTCTTTTAACAGGCATCTTAATTGTTAGAAAAGCCATTTCTTCCTGATTTCTCCTTCTTTGAAGATCCAGTTCCTAGAAGGATCAAACTCAGGTTTTTCTGTTTTCTTTTACATATCAGGTGGAACAGCCTTATATATTACATTTTTTTAGAAACCAAGAATTTTAATATTGGAAGGAATCCTCTAGGCTCGTGGTGGTGAACCTGTGGCATGCGTGCCAAAGGGGACACTCAGAGCCCTTGCATGCCATTGTCCCAGCACAGAGTTTGCCAGAGTTCATTACTCGAAAGTCAGAGGGGTGCAGGCCAGGCTGCTCTCCTCCTCTACTCTGAAGATACCGGAGGACATTTCTCATATCACTTGCTTTGCCATAGCTGGGTGGATTGAAAGCCAGGCCTAGAGATGGGAGGTCCTAGGTTCAAATCTGGCCTCAGACACTTCCTAGCTGTGTGACCCTGGACAAGTCACTTAATCCCCATTGCCTAGCCCTTATTGCTCTTCTGCCTTGGAGCCAATACACAGTATTGATTCTAAGACGGAAGGTAAGGGTTAAAAAAAAAAAAGGCTTGCCATCACTGCTCTAGGCCTATGATGGCAAATTTGTGGCATGCATGCCAAAGATGGTTCGCAGAGACCTCTCTGTGGGCACATATGCCATTACCCACCAGAGTTTGTTACTAGAAAGGCAGAGGGATTCTAGTGGAGCTGCTCCCTTCTCCCTCTCCACCACGCTTACTCCCATCCCAGAGCAGAGCACTTGGGCCACTCCTCTCTCTTTCTCCCTCCCTTGTTTGGGGTAAGTAAGGGGGTGGGGAGTGGCAGCACTTGGTCTCTGGGGGTGGGGGGGTGGGACACAGCATGCAGTGTCTAAAGAGTTCTAAAAGGTTCGCCATCACTGCTCTAGGCCATCTGGTCTACCCTTATCACTTTAGAGAAGAAGAAATAGAGGTCCTAAAAGGAGAAGTGACTTGCTCAGGTCATATGGCTAGTTAGTGGCAGAACTGAGACTGGAAATCCAGGTATCCTAATCACTAGTTTTGGACTCTTTCTGGTATGCTGTTCTATACCCTCTTCTAAAAGCTTTGTCATAATTATAAGAATATGAGCCATTCTCCAACTGGTCAAAAGATACAAAAAGATAGTTTTTAGATGAAGAAATCAAAGATTTATATAGTCATATAAAAATGTTCTAAATCTTTATTGATTGGAAAAATGCAAATCAAAACAAGCTGAGTTATCATCTCACATTTATTGGCTAAAATGTTAAAAGGGAAAAAATGACAAATGTTGGAAAGGATGTGGAAAAATGGGGACACTAATATACTGTTGGTGAAACTGTGAATTGATCCAACCATTTTGGAGACCAGTCTGGAGTTATACCCAGAGAGTTTTCAAATTGTGTATACCTTTAGACCCAACAATACCATTGTTAGGTCTGTTTCCCAAGGTGATCAGGATAAAAAGAAAAGAAGTATATGTTCTAAAATATTTATCACAGCTCCCTTTGTGGTGGCAAAGAACCAAAAATAGTCCACAAATTGGAATGGCTAAATAAATTATGGCATATGATTTTGAAGGAATAGTACTGTACCATAATAAATGAGGAGTAAGTTAATTTTTTCTTTCTTTTTTCTTATTTTTATTTTAATAACAAATTTCCACATACGTTTTCCAAAGTTATAGGATCCAAATTGTCTCCCTCTTCCCCCTCCCCCTCACAGAGCTGGCAAACAATTCAGTCTGGGTTATACATGTATTATCACTCAAAACATATTTCCATATTATTCACTTTTGTAAGTGAATAATCTTATGAAATCAAAACCCCAAATTATATACCCAAATAAATAAGTGATAAATTATATGCTTTCATTTGCATTCAAGGAGTAGGTTAATTTTTTAAAAACATGGAAAGACTTACATGAAATTATGAAAAGTGATAGAAACCAAGAGAGCATTATTTTTAGAAATAGAATAGGTATTTGAAGAATAACTTGTGAATGTTCACCTTTGAGAAAGAATTGATAAAGAGAAACATGTAAGACATAAAAAATAAAATTAAACAGCTTTGTTATTTCAAGATGCTGTAGCATATACAGCAACCGTACCTGGGTAAAACCCTCTCAGTAGACAAGCTAAACCAGGCTGAGAGTAATCCATTGGCCTCAAACCCATCAGTGATTTAGGGGGTGTCTACCCCAAGCATATGAGGATTTCCCCCAGAGTAATGGGTGAATGAGAACGATTGTTCCCCTGGCCACAAAGGTGGCTGAAGCACGTGCTATGGAGCACTTAGGGCTTGGTCAGACATCAAAGAAGCCAGGCCATCCACTGCATTCTGGATCATCATTAGTCATCCTGATTTTTGTCTTGCCACTGGATTTAATAGATTCTGGCTAATGACTTTGTGCCTCCTTAAATCCAAATTCATTCTCAAGTCCAGACATCACCCATGATGTCATTGGTCCTCTTCAAAAAAGAACAAACAACAACAATAATAAGATATCAAGGCTGTTTCCAGCCTTAAATACAATATATATTAGATACAAATATATTAAATATGTATAAATGTATATACTAAATATATGTAAATGTCTAATACAAAATATGTACAAAATAATATTACAGGTTTGTCTTTGTTGTCCTTAATTCAATGTTTTCCTATTTAAATCAGCTATCTAGGAATGGATAGATACTTATTCACCTTGAAGTGCAAATAACTGAGGAAGGTTTAAAATGTTACTCCAGGAGCAAGATTTACATGGTCAGCCACATTTTGTAGATCACCTCTCATCCTGCTACTTGACTCATTCCCATATTTAATCTTATTATTCCCACCTCTGCTGTAATCTATAGACATATTTGGCTTTTTTCTTTCCAATTAAAAAATTGCAACATCTTTCTCATTAATTAATGAGTTGACTCAACCTCCCACTCCAGTTCATTAAATATTATTTATTGAATAAACTGGAGAATGGTAGTTACTATTTTTCTTCTAACAGTAATTACTCATAGTTTTCTGCATATTAAATCTCTTAGTCTCCTATGATTAAATAAACATTAAAGTTCCTGAATACATAATTTAACAGTGAAAATAAAAGTTAGGTGACACATTATATAGAAGGGCTTGAAGTCAGGAAATCTGAATTCAAATTCTGCCTCAGACATTTACCAGCTCTGTGACCCTGGGCAAGTCACTTAACCTCCATGTACTTCAGTTTTCCTCATCTGTAAAGTGAGGGCATTGGACTCAATGGCCTGCCAAGTCCCTTTGATATCTAAAACTATAATTCTATGATCAAGAATAAACTGACACAGATGATTATTTATATTATTTTTAGCTGTGAGAAATGTCAAAGTCAGAGCCATTTGTTCACCTCTGGAAATATAATTCCTCCATTCAGGGGAGAGGCTGAGTAGTGATTCAAGTAAGAGTAAAGTTCATCTGATTCCCACTCCTTCCTCTGTGTTTATTTACTCATCCCATGCATCCCAGCTATGAGAAATAGCATATTTGTCCTCCTCCTTCCTTCCTTCTTCCTCCTTCCTACGCTAGTGTATTGCTCTCTTCTTTCTCCCCACTCTTGAAACCCTACAACAGCGATGGCAAACCTATGGCATGAGTACCAAAGATGGCATACAGAGTGCTCTCTGTGGGCACAAGGCCACCCTCCCTCCCCCCAAGAGTTCATTACTAGAAAGGCAGAGGGATTCGGAAGGGAGCTGCTCCCCTCCCCCTCTCCACTGTGGCTGACAACATTTTTTATATCCCTCATCTCTCTGCCCAGCAGCCCAATGGGAGTGCACAGGGGATAAGGTGGGCAGATCACAGACTGCAGAGCTGGAGGGGAGCAGAGCACTCAAGTCACTCCCCTCCCCCTCTCTACAGGCACTAAGGACATTCCTCACTTCACCCGCCCCTCTGCCCAGCAACCCAATGGGAGGACTTTTTCCCTCCCCTATGTGGGGGTGGGGGTGGGGTGTGCCCAGTACTTGGTAGTGGGGAGGGGCATGGCATGCAGTCTGAGGGGGTTTAGCACAGCACTCGGTGGGGGGGGAGGAGGGCAGCACCTTGTCTCTAAAAGGTTAGCCGTCTCTGCCCTAAGAAAAGAACCAGCCCATCCATAGAAACTCTGCTTTTCTTTTTAGCTCCCTTAATACCCTTCAATGACATTAAGATTCTTGTCTGATTCTTCTCCTATATTAAAACGTCAGCCCTACATCATCCTACAGTGGCTTTTCCTAATTGCTCAAAAAAATTTGCCTTTTTAGATTTCTCAGGAGTCATATGGGCAGTCTGGAGAGTAATAAGAAGTCAGTGGCAAGTATTTTCTCCTTAAATGTAAATTCTGGAGGTGCTATCCGATCAGATAGGAGCAGCTAGATAGTCTAGTGGATGGAGTTCCAAGCTTGGAGTCCCAAAGATCTGAATTCAAATCTGACCTCAGATACTTTCTAGCTGTGTGACCCCAGACAAGACACTTACCCCTATTTGCCTCAGTTTCCTCAGCTGGAAAAGGAGCTGGAGAAGGAAATGTCAAACCAGTCTAGTACTTTTGCCATACACATACACACACACACACACACACACACACACACACACACACACAAATGGGGACATGAAGAGTTGGACACAAATGAAACAACTGAACATACACACACATCCAATTGGAGGGAGGGGCTAGAGGGGCAGAGGATACTTCCATGTATGAATTCCAGGCCTTGAGAGAAGCTCATGAATAAAGTGCTGAGGCACGGTAGAGAAAGTCCAGGGTATAGCCCAGGAAGGAATCATAAGGAAACACAATATAGGTTCTAGTCAAACTTATTTATTCCCTAGATGAGACTGAAAGAAACAGCATGAGCTGTAGTGGCACTTACTTCTTCCTTAGACCACTTTGTCCTCTGAAGAACATTAATGGCATTAACTTCTGAGTTTCAAGGGCTCCAAGCCCTGTCATAGTGATGGCAATGGGAATGCAATGGGTAAAAATGCATTGGAGGGGCAGCTGGGTAGCTCAGTGGACTGAGAGCCAGACCTAGAGACGGGAGGTCCTAGGTTCAAATCCGGCCTCAGACACTTCCCAGCTGTGTGACCCTGGGCAAGTCACTTGACCCCCATTGCCTACCCTTACCACTCTTCCACCTATGAGTCAATACACAGAAGTTAAGGGTTTAAAATAAAAAAAAAAATTAAAAAAAAATGCATTGGGCAGCTCTAGACTCCCACTATAGGGAAGCTTAATGGTTAGTTAGAGCACTGGGCTTGGAATAGGGAAGACTCATTGTCATCATCAGTTCAAATCTAACTTCAGATGCTTACTAGCTGGGTGACCCTGGGCAAGTCACTTAACCCTGTTTGCCTCAGTTTCCTCCTCTGGAAAATGACCTGGAGAAGGAACAGGCAAACTACTCCAGTATCTTTGCCAAGGAAATCCTAAATAGGATCATGAAGATTCGGACAAGACTGAAATACCTGAACAACAACAAAGATTTCAGTAAGGAGTCTAGGAAATTCCCAGGGTGCCAGAGTGGGGGCAGTCTCCAAGAGTGGCAGCTAGCTACAGTTTTCTTTCAAGCCATCTGGGAAAAGATCAGGAAAATGCTTGATTTTCTTCCTAGGTCCTTTCAGACACAGTCCATTTAAAAGTATTCTCGGTTGACACAGATTGGAAAGGGGGAAAAGGGATCTTGGGCTACTTGAGCACAGTCAGGAAGCATTGCCTCAAAGCTACCAGTAGTTCTCTAGGAACAAGACAACATAATTGTGAACAGATAATAGGAAAAGTTGGTTAATCCACTTGCATATTATGAAACTTTGTACACAAGAAATTCAGACCTAATGGAAGGGAAAATTATAAAGAAGTCATTCTTTTCTCAAGCCCCTAATCTTAACCTTTCAATGCTTTTTCCTCTCTAAATTAATAATATCTTTTTTAAGGGGTACATTAGAAAATATTTCATAACAGGCTCTTGTCTTCGTGACAGTTTTAATCCATATTATTAGCATTTTCTCCTTCTCTTTTAGGCACAGCTAATCAGCAATATAATAAATCAACCCTGATTTGCAGCTGTTTGTGGATTTTTGAGATACGGCTCACTCTTTTTTTTTTTTTTTTTTAAACCTTTACCTTCTGTCTTATAATGGATACTGAGAATTGGTTCTAAGGTAGAAGAGTAGTAAGGGTTAGGCAACAGGTTAAGTGATTTGCCTGGGGTCACATAGCTAGGAAATGATGGAGGTGAGATTTGAACCCAGGACCTCCCATCTCCAGGCCTGGCTCTCTATCCATTGAGTACCTAGCTGCCCCTAATTCCCTTTTCAAGTCACCTTTGGTTTTTACTTCATTTTTCTACTCCATTTAATCCATTTTACTCTTCCAATGCTTCTATGATAATTAAAGGAATGCTTATTATTATCCCCATTTTACAGATAAAGGGACTTGGGCACAGAGAAGTATTCTACCCTCAGTAAGTGAATTAGTGGCAGTACTAGCTCTGGAACTGGATCTTAATCTTTGGGATCAGAACTCTTTCCAGGGGGCAGCTGGGTAGCTCAGTGGATTGAGAGCCAGGCCTAGAGACAGGAGGTCCTAGATTCAAATCTGACCTCAGACACTTCCCAGCTGTGTGACCCTGGGCAAGTCACTTAACCCCCAGTGCCTCGCCCTTACCACTCTTTTGCCTTGGAACCAATACATAGTATTGATTCTGAGATGGAAGATAAGGTTAAAAAAAAAAAAAGAACACTTTCCATCCTACCAAATATAACCCATGTTTGGAAACATCCTAGATTCTCCTCCCTGAAATTTCCTGGCAAAAAGCATAACTGTAGGGAGCTTTAAAAAAACTCCCATAAAAATCAATAACCAATGTTATAAGTCAACCAATTAACAAGCATTTATTGTGAAGGGAACTCTCTCCCAGGATCCCACATGAGGTCCTGCCTTCCTCCCTGTGCTCCTGGAGTTACATCACTTCCGTCATGTAGGCTGGCCATCTAGTTCCCTCATCTAATGCAGGTTATGCGACTCTGAGTTTGATCCAGACAGGATTCAGAGTTTGATGGGGAAGTGAGAGGGAGGTTAAAAGGTTTGGAACAAGGAAGTACACTTTGTCTCTGGTGGCTGGGCAATAAGGTGGTTATGGGAGCCCCCATTGGGAGCACCCACATGGGGATTTATTTTATTTATTTATTTTATTCCTTTATTTATTTATTTTTATTTTTATTTTGAATATTTTCCCATAGTTACATGTCTCATGTTCTTTCCCTCTCCCCCAAACTCCCCTAAACCCCCTTAACTGAAGCACAGTTTCACTGGGTTTTACATGTATCATTGATCAAGACCTTATTCCATATTATTGATAGTTGGACAAGAGTTATCGTTTAGTGTCTACATCCCCAATCATATCCCCAATAGCCCACCACATGGGGATTTAGATTAGACTTAAATCTCTTATATTTCTATTTATTTCTCATCCTTTACTCTATGATTCTAATACACTTTATAAAAGTTTAAGGACCAATCTTTCAAATTTAATTCTTATGTTCTTAAATATCTACTATGAACCAGGCACTTTGCTAGGCACTTAGGTTATAATGACAAAGTTAAATAGTCCTTTAAAAAAATAAAAAATAATCAAGCAAAATAATTTTAATGTATACTTTTATTACCCTGTATTTAGTTTTTTATCATTTTTTATTTTAAAATGTATTTATTTGTTTGTTACATTAAAATACGCAATTAGCTTTCTCCCTCCCCACCCCCTCCTACACCAGACAAGACATCCTTTGACAAAATAAAAATGTATATATAATACTGCATCTTGCTTATTTCTACTTATCAGTTCTTTCTCTGGAGGTGGACCTAGGCAAGTCATTCTTCAAACAGCATTTCTGTTGCTCTATAGAATGTTCTTTTGGTTCTGCTCATTTTCCTCTTTATAATTTCATGAAATTACATGAAATAATCTAATAGGAAGTAGCAAAAGGATACATAATGGAATTGTATAGTGGAACACCTATTTATTTTTATCTTTTAAAAATTATAGATGTTTATTTTTTTAGTTTTATATACATATATATGTAGCACAATATATATATTGTGTGTAAAAGTATATAAAATACATGTATGTTTGTATGTGTGTATGCATATAAGTAAATATGTAAATATGTACATAAATATATAAAGTATAAACTTTCTTCCCTGTCACCTTGGGAACACATTCTTCTCTATCCCACAGGAGGCTTTGGGAGAGAGGTCTCAAACGTAGCTTGCTTCCTACATAGCACTGGTACCTCAAAATTCCCATCCAACTGGGGCATCCTACTTAGAGCCCTTGCCATCACCTATTGCTAGGTCCTGAAGGCCACTCCTTGCTTCTCAGGGCTTTGAAAACCCAACCCAGTCTAGGATCTGAAATTCCTGAAACTTGCTTTCCTGACATTTTGAATTTCCTGACATTTGAATATGGTTGAATCAGGCCTAGTTCTCCATCCATTGAGCATCTAACAGTCTCTAATTTCCTGATATTTTGAAACTTATAAGTGAACCTCTAGACCAGTGATTCCCAAAGTGGACGCCACCACCCCCTGATGGGTGCTGCAGCAATCCAGAGGAGCAGTGATGGCCACAGGTGCATTTATCTTTCCTATTAATTGCTATTAAAATTTAAAAAAAATTAATTTCCAGGGGGCCAAGTAATATTTTTTCTGGAAAGGGGGCAGTAGGCCAACAAAGTTTGGGAACCACTGGGTTAGATTAATCTCCTTCACTTTGAATGGAAGAATAAAAACAGAAGCAGACAAAAAGCCAAGGTCTGTTTTCACAGGGCCAAATGGTCTCGGAAGAGATAAAGTTCAAGGTTTCTCTACTTATAGCATTGACTCTCAACATATCGCTATCAGGGAAGGAGTCAGACCATTAGAATATAGATGAAAGGACATAATCCTACAGTGGGGCATTTAAAACAAATTGAGGATGCAGCTGGGTGGCTCAGTGGATTGAGAGTCAGGCCTAGAGATGGGAGGTTCTGGGTTCAAATCTGGCCTCAGACACTTCCTAGCTGTGTGACTCTGGGCAAGTCACTTAATCCCCATTGCCTAGCCCTTACTGCTCTTCTGCCTTGGAACTAATACACAGCATTGATTCTAAGATAGAAGATAAGGTGTTAAAAAATAAAATAAAATAAAATAAAATAAATTGAGTGGGTTGCTTTAGGACAAACACAGGAACACAGCATAGTGTTCTATGTATCTCACAGATAGTGAGCCTACCATGTAGTGAAGGATTCATGTTGTCCTGCCTTTTTAATAACCTGCCTCCCAGACCCTTAATCACTCTCCTGGGCTTAAAGTTGGCAGCTTTTGAGCCTCTGGTATGGCCATGGTTATCTCTATTGCACCCAAGCCCAGAGAGGCTGAGCAAGAGAAGAAGGCAGAGATGGTATACCTGGGGGATAGAGACAAGGATGGAAAGAAGCATGATGGAAAGAAGCATGGGGGAGGACTGAGAGAAGACCAAAGGAACTCCTGACCTTGTATCCTCTGATGCTCTGTTTATTGAAACACCAGGAAAAGGGAATGCCAGGCATTGAGGAGAGTTTCCCTCTTATCTTCAAAAACCTCTGAAAAGTCATTTGTGAAGTCTCAAGCTCAGTTTCCAGCCCACTTTCCCCCCTTCCCTTCCCTTCCCTTCCCTTCCCTTCCCTTCCCTTC
>NC_058131.1:479484636-479520840 GCF_016433145.1 Gracilinanus agilis | reverse complement strand
GTGTGTGTGTGTGTGTGTGTGTGTGTGTGTGTGTGTGTGTGTGTGTGAGAGAGAGAGAGAGAGAGAGAGAGAGAGAGAGAGAGAGAGAGAGAGAGAGAGAGAGAGAGAGAGACCCCTTTGGCAGTCTGGTAAAGTTATGAAGTGTTATGTAATCATTTCTATATTTTAAACCCTTGACTTAGGAGGCATGATAAAGACTGAGCCAACACACTAGGAGCTAAGGAAGCAACCTAGGCTGTATTTATTTCTCATATTTGGAAATGAGGAACTGGGGATCAAGAGTTAAAAAAAAAACCTCATAAACCTGGTGGTTTCTACTGGAATCACAATCCCAGGAGCTGTACTAGATCCACCTACTCGCCTTTTCATACCCTATTCCCATATTAGACAGGTTCTTCAGCAGAGAAAAATCATTTAGCAGGTGATTCTGTATAGGGTAGAGGTTCTTAAACTTTTCTGTTTTATGGACCACTTTGGCAATCTAATGAAACCTATTAATTCCTTTTTCTGAATGTTTTTAAATGTATTCAAAAAATATGGAGAATTGTAAAGGAAGTCAACAACAATGAAATGTTTTTTTGAAATCCATGTATCTCATGTTAAGAGACTGGTATAGAGGAAAAGCCGTACTCTCACACTGACAGCAAAAAGTTTAAGCCGGTAGAGTTAAATAATACCCAAAGGTGTCATTGGCAGGAATAAGGCATAAATAGGGAGAAAGATAAAAGAAAAAAAGTTAAGGAGAACTGAGGAAGGGAAGTAAAAAGAAAGGAAGGCTTTGATGGTAAGCAATGGTAGGATATCAGGAATGAGCACCTTACAGACCTTTCAATAGCCCAAGGGCATTAGAGTCAGACCAATCCACAGATGACAGCAGCAGGTCAGGAGTGGTAAGTGAGCAGTCAAGAGTCAGGCAAACAAAAGGAAGATCATTTGAGACTGGTAGGTCTTGGGGGTCAGAGCAAGTAGGCAAGCCAGAATCAGAGCATACGTGCATGGTATTAGAATATGGTTGGTTGTTGTCCTTCATACTGAAGGAGGACCAAAATACCATCACTGGTGATGCCTTTTGACTTGAGCATAAATTGGATTTAAATGAGACAGTTACTGCACAGTCCTCAGCCTTATTTTCTCTTCCAGAGTCATTGAAGTCTAGTGGCAAGACAAAAGTCAGGATAACTTATAATGGCTCAGGATGTAGTGGTTTACTGGGGTGTGGCCACTGTGCATGCTACAGTTAGGGGTTCTCTCCATTATGCCATCCTAATGCTTTTATATTCTTTGATTTTTATGTACTGAGGTTGTTGTTTTTTTTAACCAGGTTCTTGTTTTAAATTATAAGGAAAAAAATGATCTAGTGTTGCTTTTAAATCAAAATTAAGAATTTGACTAAAAACACAACTGCATGGATTTTGCAGGGATGTTCCAAAAGTCTTTAGCTTTAACTTTAGTTGAAAACTACATTAAGATTTTTTGAATACCCTGTATAGTCACCAACCTTGAATGGTTAATTTTCAGATAAGTCTGAGTGATTGGAACACAAGATTATAAGGACATCTATATTTAACGGTAACCCTAGTCATGTCATTATGAAAACAAACATAACAGCCAAATATCTGACATCATGAAGCTCAGACTTTTTTTTAATTAAAAATTTTTTTTAATCTATGGGCTTTGACCCAAAATGGAAAACTAGATCCCAAAGAGAATGTTGGAGTCTTCTTTGAACAAGCATGGACAAAGTAGAAATGAGAAATGGCTTGTCAACAGAAAACTTGAAGAGTGTGGACAGATTCCTGTGGGAACAAGTTGTTCTCATTGTTGACCCAGTTTTCAGGATCTGGGCTAGAAAATGTATGACTGTATTACCACTTAATTAGAAGCTTCTGACAGGGCCTAAAGCCCAGTTAGCTGTGTTACACTTAAAAAACAAAAAACAAAAACAAAAATCATTACCAAGTCTCCATTCTAAGGCAGAAGAATAGTAAGGTCTAGGCAATTGGAGTTAAGTGATTTGTCTAGGATCATACAGGAAGGAAATGTCTAAGGCCAGATCTGAACCCAAGATGTCCTGACTCCAGGCCTGGCATGTTATTCACTGTCCTACCCAGATGCCCCTGTGTTATACATTTAAAAAAAATTGTATCTGTATTGTCCTTTATATTTTACAAAGCACCTTCCAAGACAGTATCTTTTTTCACAACTCTGCCTGGTAAGTGGAGCAGATTCCACTTCTGATGCATGTGGCATTAGGCAAGTCACTTAATATCCCTGGGCCTCAGTTTCCACATCTATGCTTGGAGAGAGGTAGATTAGATGATCTCTAAAGTCCCTTCCAATTCTAAATCTGTGATCCTACATTGCTATCTCCATCTGACAGATGAGAAAAACTGAGACATGGAAAAGTTATGACTTGCCAAAGGTCATACAACTAGGATATAATAAAAATAATAACTAACATTTACATAGTACTTACTATGTGCCAGGCAAAGTGCTAAGTACTTTACAACAATCTCATTTGGTCCTCACAACAACCCTGAGAGGTAAGTGCTATAATTTATATCCATTTTACTGATACGGAAACAGATTTAAAAAAAAAATTAAATGACTTGCCCAGGATCACACAGCTAGTGAGTATTATAAGACCAGATTTGAACTCCTGATTCCAGGCCCAGTGTTCTAACCACCATATCATTTAGCAGCCAAGATAAGAAATCAGGACTCTTGATAAATATTCAGTTATTTTTTTTCTCTATCCTCTTGTTTATAGGATCATAAGCATTAGAGGACTTGGGACTCAAAGGGATCTTAAATTTCAGCGACTCCCCTATTTAATAGAAGAGAGAATCGAACTACAGAGATTAAGTAATTTGTTCTCAACCACCCAGATAGTATAATAAAATTTCCTCTTTTATATATTACACATATGTGTATATATATGTACATACATATATATCTTTATCATTAAGATTAACTTCCTTTGTTTTCTAATTTAAAGCTCTTTCTACAATATCAAATTAAGCCAATATCACTCACAAATCAGTCAACAAATATTGTTAAACATCTACTGTGTGCTGGGTGTGGCGCTAGGTCTTGAGTTTACAAAGACAAAAATGGAAACAACACTCAAAAAGCTTACAGTTTATAGGAGGAAATGATGTATAAATGTGTGAGTACAGTATATACAAAATGAATACAAGATAATCTTCACAGGGAGGTCCAAGTTGCTGGAATGAATAAGAAAGGCCTCATGATAGAAGTGGTGTATGAGCTGAGCTTGTAAGGAAAAGTAGCTTTATGAGATAGAAATGAGGAGCATGAGACATTTCAGGCCCCAGGGACATCCTATGCAAAGACATGCACACAGGAGATGAAGATCTTATGTGAGGAAGAGCAAGAATGCCAGTGGATGGGCTTGATGCATAAGAACTAGGGAGTAATGTAGAATAATGAACAAATGAAGGAATGAAGCATTTCTTAGGCACTTACTGTTTACAAAGCACTGTGCTAAAAGCACTAAGGATATAAGTAGAAGAGTAAAATAGTCTCAGCTCTCAAGGAGCCCATATCTTGGTAGGGGAGACAACACATATGGAGGGTTTTGACAGGAAGTCAGATGGAAAGGTCCTATGATCCTTTGGAGGTCCTTACATCAGCAAGGAAGATAGGAAGGCCTCCAATGCCATTTTTATTGATAAAATCATATCAGTTTCTGTGTTGAGCCATTTAACAGTACCAATGACTTTGGTGACAAGAATTTCCTTTTCTGGGTCTTCATTAACTGTGACTGTAGCACCTGAAGGAGCAGTTTCCAGAATGATAGCTTCAGTCACTGAGCTGGAAGCATTACTGTCTTCAAAGTTCTTGGGTTCAAGGTCTTAGCCTGTTTCTATCAGGATTTGAGGGGAGATAGTGGCCAAGGTGGTGATGATTTGACTTGCCTGCCACATGTTGTCTTCTGTCTTTTCCTCAGGATTCCCTGTGATGTTTCAGGTAGGCTGGCATGCCTGCTCTTTGAGTGGCAGTGGATTGGCAAGATTGGTGGAGATGATTAGTCCCTTCTTTATAGGAGTTACCTCCATGCACGATGGCCGTGAAGGCTAGGTTAGAAGCAAAATCAGTAGTCTAGGAGGTGCTGCCACTCTCAGGGCTCCTATGCTTATGCACCAGTTTGTGCCAATTGGTCACTAGTTGTTGTTGGGGATGATGAGGTAAGTGGCCCCATTTTCCACAATGTTGTGTCTCCTCAGCAATGGATATGGGAGCTGGGCTGGAAGCAGGTCTGGTGGTTTGGGGGTGGGGCCACTGCTATTCCAAAGTCTCTTGAGCTCAGGATCCTGGGCTTTCCTTCTCAGGATCTGAAAGGAGATGACTGTCCTGATGGAAATAATGGTTTGACTTCCCTGGCATATGCAATCACTCAACTATACTTCTGGGAATAATAAGGCTAGAAATGTAGGTTGCAGCCAAGTTGTGAAAGCTAAAATTGATTGAAGTTGGATTTGGTTTCTTGATCTTAAATAGGACATTCTAAGGGTAAAGGTGTCCTCTGTTCCTGGTATCAGGATGGGAGGGAGAAAGAGAACATGGATTGCAAAATGTTAGAAAGTAAATATTAAAAATTGTATTAACATATAACCTGGACAGAAAAAGAAAAAAAAGAAGATCCAAAAGCTATGTGAGAGTCTCTGCCTTTTCTGCTTCTGTAAATAAGAAGAGTTCTTATTTGTCTGCTCCTTTCAGTATTGGCTGCACCTTCACTTATTCCCCTTGAATCAAAGGTTGAAGCAAGAATATTAGAATGCTCTTTGCTCCCCATTGCCAATTTTAGGTCCTCTTCTTACCATCATCACTTATCTACCACCCAATCAAAATCCTGGTAGCTGCTCTTAATAGTTCTCCAGGTTATAGTTCTCCCTTTCCTTCCTCAATGAGTTTAGTACAGTGATGTCAAACTTATGGCACAGGTGCCAAAGATGGTACATGGAGTACTCTCTATGGACATGTGGCCACTCCATCCCCCCACTTCACATTCCTTACTAGAAAGACAGAGGGACTCAGCCAGAGATGTTCCCTTCTCCCTCCTGTGCCAGATGACATTTTTTTTCATATCCTCCTCCCCTCTGCCCAGCAGCCCAATGGGAATGCACAGGGGGTAAGATGGATGGCTCATAAGCAGCAGAGTTGGAGGGTAGTGGAAGCTTGGGGCACTTCCCTGCCCCTCTCCACACTCACTGAGGACATTCCTCACTTCCCCCAACTCTCCACCCAGCATCCCAATAGGAGTGCTTTCTCCCTCCCCTGTGTGGGGGAAGGGGGAAGGTCACAGTACTGGGGGGGGGTGCGGTACAACACTCCATCTATAAAAGGTTCACCATTACTGGTTTGGTACATGGTTCATAATTTTTCTCTCCTCCTTAAATCTTGCCCTTATGCTAGGGAATGTTAACGTATGTATTGACTTTTCCTCAAACACCCTAAACACTTAGTTCTTCAACCTACTCATTTTGCATGACCTGCTTCTCCACCCAACCTAAGCCACACTTGATCTTACCCATCACACACAAATGCACCACCATATTAAGAATTCCCAAATCTCCTCTCTGATCATAACCTGTTGGCTTTCCATTTCTCCCTCTGCCTGCCCTTACCAAGTCCAACTCTTTATCTACACTGTAAAGTCTAATCCCCTGGACTCTGTAGTTCTTTCCTTGACTACCTTCCTTGTCCTAGTCTCTCTTTCCTATTTTCCCCATCTCAACCCTCTGGTGAACCAGTTAAGCTCTATACTGTCTTATTCTCTGGAGTCCCTGGAGTCTATATTATGGAGACTCTGAAGTCTATTTCACTGATTGCATTCTGCCAAGCCTCTTAGCTTTAGATGATTTCCATCATCCATCACCTTTACTCCTACACTCATGCTGCTGAATGAAGATAGAGAAAATCATGCAATTTAGTGGACTATGTCCACTAAAAATTTATGTTACATAACTTCAAATGGGACCCCACCAACACTCAGCAATCCTTCTCAATCTCTCCTTTCAATTCACTATCTTACTCTTTATAGCAGCTTTTGCAAATAGTTTCATCTTTCCTCAATCTCCTCCCATTCTCCTTTCCCCTCCCTCTTAGCTGAGAGCCTTGCCTTATATTTAACAGGAAAAAAAAACTGAGGCCATTCACTGTGAGCTCCCTCTTCTCCTTTCTTTCTCATGTCATCTTACTCATATGCCTTCTCCTACTATCTTTTTCTTCATGCTTTCTCCCAAGAAGAGAAGGCCTTTCTTTGCCAAGGACACCCCAGTCACCCTCTGGAACCAATTGCCATATTTTATGTAACCATAACTTCAAAGAGTGCATATTCAAATACGTATGGCCATTTGGTGAATTCATTATTGGCACTAATTGAGATATAGTTGTATGCAGTATGCAAGATAAATGTGGGAAGGCTGATGCAAAGCAAAGTAAGTTATGCTAGGAAACAAATGCATAATGACTATAATGATGTAATTGGAAAGGACAATAAAATCAAACTAAAAATTGTATAATTATAATGACTAAGCTTAATGATGGCAAGGAGATGAGATCATGTGCTTTCCTTCTTTCATTGGAGAGGTGAAGAATTCTAGGTATGAAGTATTAAATACCATATCAGACATGGTTTATATGTTGTATGGTTTTATTAAATTTTGAAAAAATCTTTGTTATAAGGAAAGATCAAGGGCAGTGGGTGGTATAAAAATCAAAGAAGTAACTTCTTTTTGTGGTGGCAAAGAATTGGAAGTTATGGGGATGCCTGAACAAGTTTGAGTATGTAATTTTTTTTAATTTTTATTTTGAATATTTTCCCATAGTTACATATTTCATGTTCTTTCCCTCTCCCCCTAGACCCCCCCAAAACCCCCTTAGCTGACCCACTTGAGTATATGATTATGATGGAATATTATTGTGTTATAAGAAATGAAGAGCAAGATACTTTCATAAAAGACTGGAAAGACTTACATGAACTGATGCGAAGTGAAGTGAAATAGAATCAGAACACCATACATAGTAACAATATTATACGATGAACAACTGTGAATGACTTCGCTATTCTCAGCAATACAAAGTTCCAAGACTATTCTATCTCCTTAGAAAGAACTTACGGAGTCTGCATGAAGATCAAAGCATACTATTTTTTACTTTTTTTTCATGGTTTTTTTTGTCTATATTTTCTTTCACAACATGACTAATATGGAAATATCTTTTGCATGAGTGAATGTATATAACCTATATACGTCTTCTCGCCTGTCTTCTCAATGGGGGAGTGTGGAGGGAAGGAGGGAGAAAATTTAGAATTCAAAAAAATGTTTAAAGTGCTAAAAATTGTTTTACATATAATTGGAAAAATATGTAAGTTTTTTAGAAATAAAAGGCATAAATAAACTTAAAATATTCATTGGTGCTTTTCAAATGTGAATTGGACCAATTATAGAAGTGCAAAGTTTTTATATCAACTTTTCAATAGTGTGTGGTGGGGAGAAGGGGGAAAGAGGAACCTCACATAACTATGAAGATTTCCTCCTACACTAATACTCCCTCAGCATTTTCCTGGCAGCCTGCAACATATACTTTTGCACTTTTCCATTCTGGAACAGGTAGCACTAATGGGTCTGCCATCCCTGGAAACTCTGCCTTGCATTTTGGCATCATATTTGCAGGGATAATCATTTTACTAAACTCTTCCACAATTCAAATAACATTTTACATTTTCATCAGATATGTACAAATGTGTGTTCTTGAATTTTTATTTTTTTCTTTATTTTTTCCAGTGACAAATTTACATATAAGTTTTCCAAGGTTACCTGATTCATGTTGTCTCCTTCCCTCTTTCTGGAGTTGAGAAGCATTTCCACTGGGTTATACATGTATTATCTCTCAAAACATACTTCCATATTATTCATTTTTGTAAAAGAGTAATCTTGTAAGACCAAAACCCCAAATCATATACCCAAATAAACAAGTGATAAATCATATGTTTTCAACTGCATTTCTACTCCAGCAGTTCTTTCTCTAGATGTGGATACTTGAATACATTTTTTAAAATTAAATGTGAATTTGGACCTGTAGGTTTAATTTTGATGAAGATTCAAAATTTAGTTGAAGTTAAATGAAAATTACCCAATGTAATTAACCAGTTTAAAAAGTAAGTTCTTGCCAGCCCCATTCCTGGAATGTTATAGTTCTACAACTACCACATACAGTAATAATCACAATTGAGTATCTGAAATAGTTTTATATTGGTTGCGGCTAGAAGATTTCTTCACATTCTTATTTTAAATTAATTTTTATCATAAACAATTTAGATCCCATGACCTTTCCTTCTCAGTTCTAGCATTCTCAGGTTATGAAGGATATTTTTGACAAGCCTAATTTTATAAATATAGTTCAAGCCTCCATTCAGTGCAGCTTCTCTATTCACAGACCACAAATTAAATAGCAAAATAATTTTCATTAAGATAAAATAACAAGATAACTCACAGGATATGGGAATTGAAAACATTCTGAATTTCTTCCTCTATTTCCCACTATGGGCGTGTAACCTCTTATAGGTATCCACGGAGAAGTAATAACCCCAGGAATGATAGGTGGGGCTAGGAAACTCTTTGTAGGGGAAGAAAATGGTTAAGAAATGAGTCTCTCATGTCCCACATACTTCCAGACTGGTCTTGGTAATCAGACACATACTGATGTCCCTCCAGTATAATCATCTGCCTTAATGGCTATAAATTCATCCATATGACTCCTCTTCCTTGTTCTGACCAACAGCTATCTTCCCAGTCATAGCAGGAGATATTAAGTGTACCCTGAAATACTTCACAATGACTGCCTTTTTCATTCTCTCTTGTCTGTCCTCCTCCTCTTCTTTTTCTTCTTCTTTTCTTTCTCCTATTCTTCTCTTTCCTCTATTATCCTTTCTCTCATCTCCCACCTCTTTATTCCCTTCTTTATCCCTTTCTTTCTCTTCCTACCCAGCCCTTCTTCCCATCTCTTGTGTTTTTCCCCATCCCTCTTCTGCCTCCATTTACTATTAAGTGTTTTTTTTTTTACTTAAACTTTAAACACTCAAATGAATCCATGATCTCATTAATACAAATTTTCCCTTTTACAATGCTGAGGATAATCCATCCATGCCTCCCCATCCTGTATGATTCTAGTTGATGTTCACCATAGTCGGTCCACGCAATGTACTAGAGGGTTTTTTGTTTGTTTTCTGTTTTTGCTTTCTCTTGATTTTAAAATAAAACCAGAAGAGCTAACAGGCCATCTGATAATTCATCTTCGTTCTTGCCACATGCTATCTTATTTTTGAATTGTCCATTTCTTTTTGACAATGGCCACATCAAGGCAGCCTAAGACTCTCCAGAATGCACTTAGGACATATTCCTGCATGTCATTGCATGTATTCCTCTGCTCCCCTTCCCTCTTCTGCTTCTTGCAAATCACTATTACCATTCCTGGAAAGGATGACCTCTAACTACACTTGCCATCTTTGTGATTTTCCAATCTAAAATATTCTCTCTAAGGACACTGCTCCCCTATCTATGTTATCTTCTTTATTAAACTGTAAATTCCTTCAGTACATGGACTTCTTGGTTTGTGTATTTTTTTGTCCCCTGCACTTAGCACAATGCTTAGCATATAGAAAATGTTTGATAAATGGGTTTTTTTTTAAACTCTTATCTTCTGTCTTTGAATCAATACTGTATATTGGTTCCAAAGTAGAAGAATGATAAGGGCTAGGTAATGGGGATTAAATGACTTGCCCAGGGTCACACAACCAGAAAGTGTCTCATGTGAGATTTGAACCCAGGACCTCCCATCTCTAGGCCTGGCAATCAATCCATCTAGCTGCCCCCAATAAGTTTTTTTATTCATTTATTCAATCAGTCAGTTATTTATTCATTCTTGACCAATTCTTCTTCATAGTTTCTCATTTGTATGAGTTAAAATACTAGTGATGAGTGTCACCCTATAAATATTCTCAACCTACATTCCAAAAGGGGGAGAAGGGGAAGTTCCAGATAAGTACTAGCAAAGATTATTGCAAAATATAGTCTCTTCCCTCTTTTTGTTCCAGATAGGGGTGTGTGTGTGTGTGTGTGTGTGTGTGTGTGTGTGTGTGTATGTGTGTGTGTGTGTGTGTGTGTACACTCTACTAGTCTAGAGGAAATTTCTTTGATTCTCATTAGGTTCTTAATTGTTCCCTGCTTATTATTTCTTTTGCTTATCACTTTGGCCTGGCCAAGGAATATAATAGCTGAGGAACTGGAAAAAAAGATGTGTAATCTCCCAGGGAAGAAATCATTACTCTTCTGTTTTTTTTGCAATCCATGTCCCATGTTAGACATTGTTTGCATCTTCTCTTTTTATCATGACTCATCAGCTTCCCAATTTTTTTCACTGGGGCTGCCATCAAACTTGAGATAAGGGTTAGTGATTACTTATTTCTTTAAAAGAATATTTATATTTATTCACTAAGCATAAACAGTAGCCAAGAAAAGAATGGTAGGAAAGGGCTTACTGATATAGTCCACTAGAAATGATGCAACCTCTGAGAAGCACTTCTAGCCACAGCAGCATGAATGGGTTCCTGGGCTTCCTCTCTTTCCTCCTCATGAGAAGGAGGGTCTTGTATCCATGGGTCATATGTTCCAAGACCTATTGTGGATGACTGTAGCCACAAATATAAGTTGGTACACCTGCTGACCTATATAGGATATATACAAACATATAAAATGAGTTCAATGGATAAATTAAACACTCAGTAAGATATTACCAACATTAAATGCAGTAATAATAAAGTACATTGCATATTATTATATGGTTCTATACAGTAGTCCTCCCTCATTTCTCTTCCTGCTTCCCTCCTTCTGCTAGAATGACTGAGTAACTAAAATCATGAAAGCAAAATTAGATTAAGTGGAGCAGGGTGGAGACGACCGTAATGGGTATCATACTTCTTGCTGTCTCAATGGGTAGGGGGATAGAGGCGAGAATTTGGAACTGAAAATAAAAATTAAAAATTAAATTGATTTTCATTCATTTTTCCTCATATAGTCATGGTTAACACATTCTGCTTTTCCAGTTTGGTTCTCATTCTGTATTATTTCACAAAGTCCTTTCCAGATTTCTCCATATTCTTCAGACATCTTAGACTTATTATATTAATTAAAAGTTTGGGGCAGCTGGGTAGCTCAGTGGATTGAGAGCCAGGCCTAGAGACAGGAAGTCCTAGGTTCAAATCCGGCCTCAGACACTTCCCAGCTGTGTGACCCTGGGCAAGTCACTTGACCCCCATTGCCTACCCTTACCAATCTTCCACCTATAAGTCAATACACAGAAGTTAAGGGTTTAAAATTAAAAAAAAAAAAGTTTTTCTCAACTAATTAAAATTTTTTCTCAGATTACATAACATTATAATTTTGAATCATTTTCTATTTGTGATCTATGTTTTCTCCCTTCCTCTCTCCCCTTTCCACTCAAGATGGCGAGTAATATGATATGGACAGTATATGTGTTATCATATAATACATAATTTCCATGTTCATCATAATGTGAATGAAGACACATATCACTTATGCTAGAGAAAAAATTATGAAAGAAATAAAGAGAATAATGGTTTGCATCAATCTGCATTCAGACTCTGTCTCTTCCCTCTCTATGGCAGTGGATATCCCTTTCCAACTTGAGAGTCCCTTGGAGTTGTCCTGGATCCCTACTTTGTTGATAATAATTAAGTCATTCACAGATGATCATTGTACACAATCTCCTTTTCTTTGCATCATTTCATATAAGTCTTTCCAGGTGTTTTTGTATAAATTAAGAGTTAATTCCACTATATTATTATACCACAATTTATTTAACCTGTTCCCTATTGCTATACATTTAGCTTGTTTCCTATTTTACATATCATGCCAATATGAAAATTTTCAGATAGAAAATTCTCTTATTTTTTCTCTTTATGTAACACCTGTAGGCATTTCTTCCACAGAGACTATAGATTCTGTTATTATATCTTTAAGAGCCAAACTGAATCATCTTGGAAACGATTGTTTTCACTGTCATTTTGGAAAGCCTGTTTAGAATGACGGCTTCAGAGAAGATGAAGGCAGTTTTCTTTTCACAGTTTGCTAGCTACTAGAGAAGACAGAAAGACAGAGGATGGAGAGACCTTCCTTCTGGATGGATATTTTAACCTTTCTCTTGAGAAGAAGAAGAGGATTCTTGATTTGTTGTCCCATGTGAACTGATGTGGGCTGTGTTTGTGAAACTAAAAAGTCACTCGATGCTTTGTTGGAGGATTGTAACTTTGATTTTCACAGCTAAAATATTGGAAGTAATTGTCCATTTCTTTATTGTATTATTGTTGTCATTGTCAATAAAGTTTATATTCAATAATCCTAGGAAATTAATGGATTATTCATATGTATGTATGAATTTTTTTCAGTTTATTAAATAAATAATATTTATGAACTGTTAGGGGTTCTGAGCTTAATTGATTGAGAGATATGTTGAAATTTTATTAATTAGTAGGAAATATGTAAATATGTTCTGGATTCTCAAGATGATAAGTTATTATAAATATTTTTATACTCTTCAATGCATTAAAAATGTTTCAGTGATCTTTTCTTCTTTTGTTTTATTTGTTTTTTTGGTATCCCTCCTGCAAATTGTTCAATCCCTGAGTTCCCTCAGCAAATACAAAAAAGAAAAACATAATCCTTATAATAAATAGTCAAGGAAAACAAATTCACACATTTGCCATTCTGCATGTTGAGTCAATAACTCTTCTGTCAAGCAATGTAGCAAATGTCCTCATCAGTTCTCTAGAATCAAGTTTGAGCTTTGCATTGATCAGATTGCCTCAGTCTTTCAAATGTGTTTACTTTACATTGTTGTTGTTACTACTTAAATTATGCTTTTGTTTCTGCTTACTTTACTCTGCATCAATCTATACCAGTCTTCTCGTGTTTTTCTGAAAGTTTCTTTAGTCATTTCTTATAGCACAATAATATTCTGTTATATTTATAAACAGTAATTGATAGATACCACCTTAGTTTCTATTCTTTGTCACATCCATGGTATTTTAGATATGAAATATCTAAATATGAAATTTAGATACGAAAATGATGTGTCAGGTCATCGATGACATGCATTGAGAAACCACTGGAAAGCCCATCAGTTAAATGGTTAGACAAATTATGCCATATGAACATAATGTATTGTTATACTGAAAGAAATGAAGAAAAGAATGGTTTGGTTTAAGAAAGATTTGGGAAGAACTATCTGAACTAAAGAAAGACTGAAGGAAGGATAACCAGGGGAAAACCTATATAATAACATTATAAAGAGAAACAACTGTGAAATACTTAAGAATACTAATCAGTGCAACGAACAGTCATGATTCCAAAGAACTGATGATGAAACATGCTATCCACCTTCTGAAAGGGTAGTAATAAACTCAAGGTGCAGAATGATACATACATTTTTACAGATACCAATGTGGAGATTTGTTTTGCTTAACACTGTGTATATATGTGAGGATCTTATTTTTTCTTTCAATTGGGGGATTGTTGGGGGTGGTGATATAACAATGGGATTACCATTTATTTTAAAGAAAAGAGGATTATTGAAGCATTAAAAATACATAGACAAGAACAGAATGAAAGTAGGAAACACAAACAAGCAAGATAACTTTGAAGACAATGCTGACTTTGTTATATGCATAAAAGAAAAGCCAGTTCTTCACGTCCAATTCCCTTTTCTGTTTTGTATGTGAAAATATTCATATTATTTTGGGTTAGTTTAGTTCAGCATAATTTTTGAAAGAATGAAAATGTGTGTGTGTGTGTGTGTGTGTGTGTGTGTGTGTGTATGTATGTAAAATAAAGGGTATATAATAGGACTAAAGTCCCAGTTCCTGCCTCCTTGCAAATTAGGACAGTTTTTCCTTAAAAGAAATTGAGACTGTCCTCAAGATTTGATTGACTCAAGGGACTAAAATTGATCATTTCCTGATTACTTGAGTACAAAGCAGCCAGGCACATGGAAAATGATGAGAGACTAAGGGAAGGAAACTTTATTCAGCTGAATTAACTTGAGATGCCCTCAGTTTCCCTCAATTAAATATCCTTCTCTTGCTATAACTAAGCAAATTTCATTTTAATATATATTGAATGACCTATGAATTTCTCATTTTGTTTCAATACTGAAACCAAGCTACCAGAAGACTGGCTTGAGGCAAAACCAGTCAAGAACAAGGAGAGTGGACTACATGAACTCTTAGTTCCCTGCTAGTATGAAAGCTATGAAACCTTCCAGCTTTAAATCTATAATCCTGTGACTATAGTCCATGATATACTATTTGGGGAAGGTCATGGAATTTAATCTTGATCTCTCATTTACAAATGAGAAAACTATAGCCCAAAGAGGTAAGAGTGATTTACCATGGTTACACATGCACTAGATGGAAGAGTAAGGGTTTAAATCAAAGTCTTCTGAGCCTAAATCTAATGCTTTTTCAAAACAGTTATGACTCTATCAAAAAGAAACAGAATAAGGACTCCTGCATGTTGGGTCAACAAGGATGCTGGAATTAAATCAACTTTCCCACACTCCCTACTGTTCCTATTTGCATTGAATCAGAATCCTTAGAAACTCATTTAGATGGAAAATAAAATCTTAAAATATAATGGTTTGGTTTACTTAGGCCTCATGAATTAAATAAGTGCAAAGCTTATTTAATTCTTTATTTGATTATTTATCTAATTTAATTTTGTTGCTAACAGAAGGAAATGAGAACAAATTTCCCATTTGGAGACCACTAACATGCATGTAAAACCAAAAGGAGTAGATATTATCCAAGGAGACTTAATTGACTAATTGAGCCTCTAAGGAACAAAGAAAAATGAAAATAGAATCTTACTGTGAACATTCTTTGGTATTTTTTTTTATTAGAGTTTAAAATGTCATTTGAAAATGTCTTAAGCTGCCAAGTTTTGGCAGCAAATGGCTTTGTTTATGGCTACACCAAATCCTAGAAGCCACAGGAGCAATTAATTAGCAACAGACAAAGAAAGTGCATTTTGTAGTGGGGTGACAGGACAGCAGTGATAAATAGGAACCAAAATTGGATTTTATTTGCATTCTTCCTTTCTGATAAGAGTAGAAGTAGAATGATCAACTAGGTCCTAAATCATGAAATTCCCAAATCATTGTCAGAAGAGATATCATATCCCTCTCATTTTATGGAAAAGGAAATTCAGATTCAGAGCAGGTAAGAGACCTGTCCAAGGTCAACAAAGTGAAAGAGACAGAGTTGGAACTCAAGCCATCTGATTTGAAATCCAATTTTTTTTTCCTTATACCATGCTGTCCCATAATGCATAGAGTACTTTAAATTTTCATGTGATTAGATGTTAGAAAATGTAATATAAATGTAATATAAATTTTCTTTTAAACATTGTATTGATATTTTATCTTTTATACCTTCATTTCTACTCCCCTACCTAAAAAGATCCTTTGTCATAACAAAAAATGAAAAAGAAAGAGTAAAAAAGACCATTCAGTAAAACTAGCCCACATTTCAACTGAGGCTGATCTACATGTAATATTTTTATTACATGTAATAATTTAATATATTTAATACATTGAATAATTTGATAGTAATATTTTAATAGTCCTTCCAACTATCTAGTGAAGGAAATGAGCTATACATAGCCATCTCTCTTTTGGGGTCTAGTTCAACTATTATAATTAGCATATAACATAAGTTTTAACTTTTGCCCTGATAACTGGGTTTAAAAAAACAACACCTTACTTTCCATCTTAGAATCAGTACTATGTATTGGTTCTAAGACAGAAGAGAGGTAAGGATTAGGCAATGGGAGTTAAGTGACTTGCCCAGGGTCACACAGCTAGGAAATGTCTGAGGCCAGATTTGAATGCAGGACTCTCCTCTGTAGGTCCGACTCTCAAACCTCTGAGCCACCTGGCTGTCCCACCTGATAACTGTTAAATGTCACTTAAATATATAGAGGTTTGATTAACAGAACAACAAAATGTGAGCAGCTCTTATTAAGATGTCATATCCTGGTGTTGATGGAATCAAATAGTGTGAAAGATACCTTACCAAACAAACCTGTATGGGAACCTATTGCCCAATAAAAATTGGCAGGTCAAAGAAGGGTGGTTGCAGATGGGAGGAACCAAAGCATCTTGTCCTGCATAGACTTTAGGACTGAGTCATCTATAGTGAGTAAGTTGTCCTAGAATGTTACATTTTGTAAGCATGCCTAGGTTTGGATCGTACATTTCTTAGAGATGTTGGATTGTAGAACTCTTGAATATCATAGCAACACAGAGCCTCAAAGTAGGGGACCTCTGAAATTATCTAGTCTAATCTGCACTTAAACAGAAGTCCCTTCTACAACACACTCAAGTGGTCATCCAGACTCTACTTGAAAGCCTCCAGGGATGGAGAACTTGATACCTCCTGACTGATCAATAATAATGCTTGGTCCTCTAAGTGTTTTACAAATATGTACCTTACAGAACTCCAGGGAGAATGCTGATTTTCACTATTCTGTATGTTTCAGATAATTGAGGTCTAGTGAAATTAAATTATTTACAAAAAACCCTAACCAAGAAGTCAGGAGCCACTAAGAGGTGCAATGGATAGAGTGCTAGGTCTAGAGACATCTTCTCAACTTCAACTCTGGTTTCAGACATTTACTAGCTATGTGACCTTGGGCAAGACACTTAACTCTGCTTGCCTTGAGATTAGATTTGAACCTGGAACCTCCTGTTTTCAGGCCTGGCTCTCACTCTACTGAGCCACCTAGATGCCCCTGCATTTACTTTAGATTTTTGGTAATTTGTAATTTGCCAATTACATCGTTATAGTTACTGTGTATGTCATTTTTTTGGTTGTTTGCTTTGCTCTGAATCAGTTCTCATATGGCTTCCTGTGCTTCTTTGGTATTCATCACACATATCATTTCTCACAGCCTAATAATATTCTGTTCCATCCATGTACCACAATTTGTTTAGCAATTCCCCAATTGTTGGACACCTACTTATTTTCCAACTCTTAGCTATCACAAAAAGTGCTGCCACAAGTATTTTGGAGTATCTTCTTTCTTCTTATTAATGACTTTCTTGGGGTATAAGTCTAGTAATGTATTCTCTGGTTCGCAGGATAGGAACATTTAAGTCACTTTATTTATATTGCACACTTTTAAGTTTAATCTATATCATTAACATTTTATTCATGCTTTCTTAAGTCTAAACAATCAACAAAACAATAAATCAAGTCCTGATTTATATCTGTAGATTTATGAGATGTAACTGCTCACACTTAAAATTTAACAGTCTCTCTGGCGAGTTGTTTAGAGCTGGCTCCAGCACACCTCATGGCAAGCAGTGCATGTGTGTGTATGTGTGCAAGACTAGGGAGAATCTGACTTCAAAGTGATGAGAATTTGCTAAGGAATAGGGAAAGTCAGATGTAAATGGCAGCATTATAAATGCCAAAGCTCTAATTCAGAGGTGTTACATTGCCACTGATCATATTCTGGAATGATGCCCAAATGAGATTAAAATGTAATTGGAAAAATATTTAACTAATAAATAAAACTAGAATAGAATACAGATAATATTAATGTGTGGTTTTCTAAGTCAATATGGAGGCTTTAGGAATTCTTATCTATGATCTGTTTTTTATTTGAGTTTGATACCTCTGCTTTAGTTGAAAGTGTGCAGGCCCATGGCTATCAGGATTCATTTTTTTGTTGTTCAGTCATTTTAACCATGTCTGACTCTTCATGACCCCCATTCTTGGCAAAGATACCAGAGTGGCTTGCCATTTCCTTCTCCATCTCATTTTATAGATGAGGAAGTGGAGGCTAACAGAGTTAAGTGACTTACCCAGGGGTACACAGCTAGGAAGTATCTGAGGCTGGATTTGAATTCAGATCTTTTCTTTCCAGACCCTACTTTCTATCTACTGAGCCACCTGCATGATAAGTCACCATCAATATGACCGGCCAAATGGATTGAATCATTTCACACAATGCAACACCTGGTACAATGATAGTTGCTTACTGGGGTCACTCATTTTCCATGACGTGCATTGTGTTAGGCTGACTACACTCAACCTCACAAGGGTCCTCAAGCCGAGGTATGCAACTCTCCTGCTTAGTGTGACTAAAAGGCCTCGTAAAGCCACAGACCACTTAATTTCCTGACTTGTCACAATTTGCTTGCACCCTGAGCATTTTGATCTTCAAACCTGCTGCTTATATGCAATTGGAAACTATGAAGACAGTGAACCAGCAAGTGGCAGATGACACCAGGAGAATAGTTATGTTACTGGATCCATTTGTAAGATTACATCACAAGCACCAAATGTCTTCTGAGCCAACCTTATACAACTGAGAAAACAGTTCTGGCAATCCTATTTGGGGAATAGAATCTCTGCTCAGCTTTGCCATAATAACAATAATAATGACAAACTGAAATTTCATAGAATTAAAGTTTGCAAAGCACTTTAGACATATTATCTCATTGGAGTCTTAATATGACTTAATTATTAATAATCATCCTTAATGGGGCAAATATATTATCCCCATTTTACAGATGAGAAAAGTGAGCCTTTGAATAAAGTTTGTTTATGGAGTCAAGATGGCATAGAAGGTACATAGGCCCACTTGATCTCTACCAAATTACCCTCCCAAAAAACTATGATATAATACCTCAAAATGAATTCAGGAGCCACATAATCCACAAAAATCACAAAAATATGGAATGAAATAAATTTTCAGCCCAAAATTTCTTGGAAGACTGGTATAAAAGACATGTTGCTCTAGGGTGTAAGTGGAGAGCAAAGCAGCACACCAAGGCAGATCCCACCACAGCAATAGACCTTGGGGACAGTTGAATCAGTAGCAAAGACTTCCAGAGTTCTCAGCCACAGACAGGAGGGTGGTGTTGGACTACTGTTCAAAAGAAGAGTACAAGGGTCTCTTGGCTTTCTCTGGGTGCAAGACTCTTGTCCCATTACCCATACCCAGATCCAGTTCATAGTCTTGGGTCAGGGTCTCAGGGTTAGGAGAAACTCTAACCCATACCAATATTTTTGGCCACAGAGGAGAAGGGGACACTGGTCACAGTTCCAAGGGAGAAAAGAATGCTTGTGATTACTCACAGACCAGAGCACAGTCAGAAAGAGTATTAAACACATCTCTCTTTACATTTTACCACCTTAGAAGAATTGAAAGCAAATAGATACCCAGAGCTAGCTCTGAAAGCAGCTGCACAAAGAACCCGAAACTTGGAACAGTGCTCCTCTCACCACTGTTATATAGCCTAATTTTAACAGTTTTTTTAAGTTAAAAGACAAAAAAGGCTGGAAAATGAGCAACCAACAAAAAATTAAACTCAACATATGAAGTTATTTTGATGACAGTGAAGAATAAAACATGAACCTAAAAGACAACAAAATCAATACTGCTGAATCCAAAGTCTCCAAGAAAAAAATGAATTGATCTCCAACCCCAAAAGAATTAACAGAGGAGCTCAAAAAGAATTTTAAAAACAAAATAAGAGAGTAGAAGGAAAATTGGGAAAAGAAATGAGAGTGATACAGAAAAATCATGAAAAAAGAATCAATGGCTTGGTAAAGGAGACACAAAAAATGCTGAAGAAATTAATATCTTAAAAAACAAAATAGGCCAATGGTAAAAGAAGCACAAAAACCACTGATGAGAAGAACTTATTAAAAAACAGAATTGGCCATATGGAAAAAGAGACACAAAAATTCACTGAGGAAAAAACTTTTTACAAAGTAGAATTCACCAAATGGAAAAGGAGGTACAAAAGCTCAGTCAAGAAAATCATGCTATTAAAATCAGAATTGGGCAAGTGGAAGCTAATGATCCCATGAGACATCAAGAAACAGTCAAACAAAGCCAAAACAATGAAAAAATAGAAGAAAACATGAAATATCTCATTGGAAAAACAACTGGCCTGGAAAATAAATCTAGGAGAGATAGATCTACTAATTATTGGACTATATGAAAGCCATGACTAAAAAAAGAGCTCAGACATCATCTTTCAGGAAATGATCAAGGAAAACTGCCCTGATATTTTAGATCCAGAAGGTAAAATAGGAATTGAAAGAACCCACCAATCACCTCCTGAAAAAGATCCTAAAGGGATAACTCTCAGGAATATTACAGCCAAATCCCAGAATTCCCAGGTTAAGAGGAAAATATTATAAGCAGCCAAAAAAGAAACAATTCAAATACTGTGGAGCCATAGTCAGGATAACATTAATAGATCAGAGGGCCTGGAGTAGGATGTTCCAGAGGGCCGGAGTTAGGACTTCTCCAAGAATCACCCAGCAAAACTGAGCATAATCCTACAGAGGGGAAAAGAAGGTATTCAATGAAATAGAGGATTTTCAAATATTCCTGATGAAAAGACAAGAACTGAATGAAAAATCCAACTTTCAAATACAACACTTAAGAGGAGAATTAAAAGGTAAACAGGAAAGAGAAATCAAAAGACATTTAATAATGTTAAACCATTTACAATATACTACCTGGGAAGATGATTCTTGTAACTCCTAAGAACTTTATTATTATTAGAGCAGTTAGAAAAAGTATACATAGAGAGAAGGCAAAGATGTTAGTTGAATGTGATGGAATGATATAAAAACAAAATAAAATTAAGGAGTGAGAAAGAGGAATGTATTGGAAGGAGGGGGAAAGGGAAAATAGAATAAGAAATTATTTCATATAAAAGATGCATAAAAAGCTTTTATAGTGGCAGGGAAAAGGGGGAGGGAGAGGTAAGCATGTAAACTTTACTCTCATTGGAATTGGCTCAATGAGGGAAGAACATACACAATCATTTGGGTATAGAAATCTATGTTATCCTACAGGAAAGTAGGAGGGGAAGGGGATAAGGAAAGGGAAGTGGGGCTGATAGAAAAGAGGGCAAATTGGGTAATACACAGTAATCATAATGGTGAAATTTTTTTGAAGTCTTTCTAATAAAGATCTCATTTCTCAAATACATAGAGAAATGAGCCAAATGTATAAGAATACAAGTCATTCCCCAATTGACTTTGGTCAAAGGATAAGAACAGACAGTTTTCTGACAAAGTAATTAAAATTCTCTATTGTCATGCAAAAAATACTCTAGCAGAGAAATCAAATTAAAACAACTCTGAGGAACCACCCTGCACATATCAAATTGGTTATTATGACAGAAAAGGAAAATGCCAAAACTTGGAAAGGAAGTGGGAAAACTAAGACACTAATACACTATTGGAGGAATTGTGAACTGATTCAACCATTCTGGCGAGCAATTTGTATCTATGCCCAAAAGTCTATAAAATAGTATATACTCTTTGACCCCAAAAAATACCATTACTAGGTTTATATCCCAATGAGAAAAAAAAAGAGGAAGGATCTATATCTACAGAAATATTTAAAGTAACTCTTTTTGTGGGAGCATAGAACTGGAAAGTGAGAGGATATCCATCAATTGGAAAATGATTAAGTTTTAGTATATGATTATGATAGAATACTATTGTGTTGTAAGTAGCTCTAAGCTACTGAGAAGGGAATCTGTGTTTTGATTCAATTAATCAGAAATTTGGACTTTCTTTCCATTTCTTTTATTTATTTATTTTAACCCTTACCTTCTGTCTTGGAATCAATACTATGTATTAGCTCTAAGGCAGAAGAGTGGTAAGGGTAGACAATGGGGGTCAAGTGACTTGCCCAGGGTCACACAGCTGGAAAATGTCTGAGACCAGATTTGAACCTAAGACCTCCCATCTCTAGGTCTGGTTCTCACTCCACTGAGCTACCCAGCTGCCCCCTTCCATTTGTTTTAAATTTGAATTAATCGGCAACCACGAAACTGATCCCAGAGGCACTGCCCCCCTGAGTAGTGCCAGGCTAATTGCAGAACTTGGATTGGTTCCTGGGGAATGATATAAGAGAGAAAGTGGATGTATTAAGGATTTATAAGGTGAGACCCAGCAGGAAGCTGGGGTGGGCCCATATTTCTGAGGCTGAGATTCTGAGACAGACTATATAGGGTAATTTTTTACCTCCTTTCTATATTTCCCTCTCTTATCTTTATCTAACTATAATAAAGCTATTAGAGCTATTAACAGTCTTGTGACTTAGAGTTAATTTCTATAAATGGCGACCACAACATTGTTTTACTCTTATAATTTAGTCAAACCCATTCTAACCATTATACTACTAAAGGAGTAGCTCAGAAAAACTTGAAAAGACTTACACAAACTGAAGCAAAGTGAAATGAACAGAACCAGGAGAACAATATACACAGTGACAGGAATACTATACAATAAACAACTATGCATAACTTAGCTATTTTCAGTAATATAATGATCCAAAACAATCCCAAAGACTTGTCATAAAAAATGCCATCTGCTTCTGGAGAAAGAACTGACAGAGTTTGAATCCAGACCAAAGCAAACCTTTTTCACTTTCTTAATTTTTTCTAGTTGAGTTTCTTCCTTCCACAAAATGATTAATATGGGAAAATCTTTTCTATGATTGTACATGTAAAATCTATATGAGACTGCTTACCATCTGGTGGGGAGGAGGTAATGGGAGAGAGAATTTGAGACTCAAATTTCTTTTAAAAAATTTGGAAGCTGTTTTTATATGTAACTGGGGAAAATTAAATTTAAAAAGAAAAGGAAAATGCAGTAATTTACCCATGGTCAGACAGCTAGTAAATATCAGAATTGGGTCTTCCTGACTCAAAGTCCAGTGTCCTACCCACTATTCAACAGAATAATGGCATTCTCTGATAGGAACTTAGCTCCCTATTTTTCTGTTCTAACAGAAGTACTATATATGGTTCTGGGACAGCATCTGCAGTAGAAAAATATTGAGGTGGCACAAGCAAGGAAAAAGGACTTGAAAGAAAAGATAAACAAGGTGTGGTTTCATTTGATTAAATTTTTTTTACAAAGATAGAGATAGGGTAGATTTGTGTTTTCATTGATTTGTTGTTTAGTTCATTTCTGAATCTTTGTGACCTCTTTTGGGGTTTTCTTGGCAAAGATCCTAGCGAAGATCCATTTCTTTCTCTAGCTCATTTTCCAGATGAAGAAACTGAGACAAGCAGGGTGAAATGATTTACCCAGAATCACACAGATAATAAATGTCTGAGGCCAGATTTGAACTCAGGAAGACAAAAGCTTCCTGACTCCATGAATGGTGCTCTATCAAATGTGACAACCAGCTGCTCCTCCTTCATATAGGGAACACCTAGCTGAGGAACACTTGAGAATGTTGACACTCTCACTACAACTTATGGTCTTAGAAAGTTGCTTAGAACACTAAGA
This sequence comes from Gracilinanus agilis, assembly GCF_016433145.1. NCBI lineage: Eukaryota > Metazoa > Chordata > Mammalia > Didelphimorphia > Didelphidae > Gracilinanus > Gracilinanus agilis. The sequence continues at coordinate 479,497,394 of NC_058131.1, read as the reverse complement.
GGTTAAATGGCACACAACCAGTAGTCACCAAAGGTGAAATTTGGATCCAGAGCTTCCTGGCTTTGATGCCAGTGCTCAATCCACTACTGTAAGCTTGCCTCTCAATCTGCCAGAACTGATGGATGCAAAATGATTTTTTTTCCCTTTTACTCCATGTGTTATTCCAAACTTGCCAATATTGCTTGAAGGAAGTCTGAAGTTTCTCTTTAGGAATTGCCTGTACTATATTAAAAACAAATCTTGAACCCGGCCTCAGCCACTTCCCAGCTGTGTGACCCTGGGCAAGTCACTTGACCCCCATTGCCCACCCTTACCAATTTTCCATCTATAAGACAATACACCGAAGTACAAGGGTTTAAAAAAAAAACACAAAAAAACAAAAAACAAATCCGGCCTCAGGCATTTCCTAGCTGTGTGACCCTGGGCAAGTCACTCAACCCTAATTGCCTAGTTCTTACTACTCTTACAATACTTAGTATTGATTCTAAGACAGAAGGTAAGGGTTTAAAAACAAACAAGCAAACAAACAAACCTCAATAGTGACAAATTTTTGACCTTCAAGTAGTTGATTTGTTTTTTCAAGAAACCAACATCATTTTGTCAGCCGGCTTCTTGAAGGGCATCTCTTTTCCTCCATGTTTCCAAACATGCAGTCAGTGTTTCCTTTCTGCTTACTATGTTGATTAAAAAAAAAAGCCTTATAAATGCATGCTGTGCTGGAATCGAGTAGGCATACCAACAGCATAAACAGAAAAAATTTTTCCCTCCTTGCAGCTTTCAAGGAATGAGGAAGAAATGCTATAAGCCTCTGAGTAGGGGGAATCCTTGGTTATCTGATTACCATGTGACCTTAAAATTGGTGCTGATGTTTCTCCAATCCATGTTGGGTTTCTTCTCTTCTGATTTTAGGTGAATGAGTGTCACAGAGTGAACAGATTGGATTATAACCTAATTATATCATATTATATCACATCATATCATATATTATATCATATCTTATGTTATATCATATCATATTATGTTATGTTGTGTTATATTATATTGCATATATTATATTATATTGTAACCTATTTAACCTATAATTAATTAGAATTAGATTAGAATTTACAAAGGTCAGAGGAGTCCTTAGAAGACCAGTGAAATATCCACAGCAATCTGCTAGTAGCAGCCATAGAGGAGCCAGCCTTAAGGAGCAAACTGCATGACCTAGGTTAAATTGTAGATCAACTTGGAAGGTAAGATGCCAAACTTAACAAGAAATGGAAGGCCAGAAGTGATCAAAGATGAGGGCAGCTTTGAAAGTTACAGGATGAATTTATTATTTCATTTAAAAGAAAAGCAAATGTAAAACCCAGTGGAATTGTGTGTTGCTTATGGGAGGGGGTGGAAGAGGGAAGGGAAAGGACATGCATCTTGTAACTATGGAAAAATATCCTAAATTAATTAATTAAATAAAATTTGCAAAGAAAAAATTTTTAAAAAGAAAAGAAAAGCCAACCTAGAGCGGGAGGTTCTGGGTTCAGATTTGGCCTCAAACACTTCTTAGTTATATGACCCTGGGCAAGTCACTTAACTTCTATTGCCTGGCCCTTACCATTCTTCTGCCTTGGAAGCAACATATAGTATTGATTCTAAGAGAAGATAAGGGTTTTTTTGGTTGTTTTTTTTTTTTAAAGAAAGTAAAAGAAATGGCAAGTAGGGTTATTTCAGAAAAACCTGGAAAGACTAACATGAACTGATGCAAAATGAAGTGAGCAGAACAAGGAGAACATTGTATGATGAACAATTGAATGATTTAAGTATTCTCAGCAATACAGTAAAACAAGACAATCCTAAAGGACCCATGATAACAAATCCTGTTTTTCTACTGAGAAAGAATTGATGAAGTCTGAATGCAGACCAAAATATACTATAGTTCACTTTAGTCATTTTTGGGGTTTTCTTTGAATTTTCTTCCTCAAAATAAATAATATGGAAAAATGTTTTACATGATCATACATATAAAATGTATATCAGATTGCTTAACTTCTGGGGAGGATAATTTAGAGCTCAAATAAAAAAAGAATGCTAAAGTTGTTTTTACATATAATTGGGGAAAAACAAAATATTATTTTTTAAAAGGAAAGCAAGTTGTACATAATAGAAATTTACATTTTTATGTTCTAATGTATATGCAAAAATGTTCATTTTATTTGGTGTTTATTAAATTCAGAATAACAATTTTTAAAGTTTTCAAATATTTTCATTTTTCTAATTATTCATAAAAATTTTAACACTCATTTTCTAAAATTTTGAGTTCTAAATTTTCTCCCTCCCTTCTTTCTCCTTCCCTCTCAATGAGAATGCAAGCAATTTGAAATGTTATTCATTTAAAGTCAAGCAAAAAATATTTCCATATTAATCAAGTTGTAAAAAAAAATAAAGGGAAAAAATCCCAGAAAAATAAAAAAATTTTAAAGTATGCTTCAATCTGCATCCAGACTCCATCAGTTCTTTCTCTATGGTAGATTATGTTTTTCATCATATGTCCTTCATTGTATAGCTAAGAATAGCTAAGTCTTGCATAGTTGATCATCATATAATACTGCTATTATTGTCTGCAGTTTTCTCCTGGTTTTTTTCATTTCACTTTGTATTAGTTCATAGAGGTTTTTCTAGGAAAAAATGTTGTATTTTTTTCTTCTCAAAATGAGATATCCTTTTTTTAGGTATCAATTTTTAGTTTTTTACATATAACCTAATATAATATGTGTGATTTGCTATAAATATATAATGTAATATAATAAATATGCTTATCTAAGAAAAATAAAATCTCACATTATGTACAAAAAAATTTTTGTCTTATTTTTTTGACCCTCCCTTATCAATATATATATACAAGGGCAGCTAGGTAGATCAGTGGGTAGAGTGTCAGGTCTGGAGATAAGAGATCCTGGATTCAAATTTAGCCTCAGACACTTCCTAGCCAGGTCATTTAATCCCCATTGCCTATTCTTTACTTCTCTTCAGCTTTGGAACCAGTATTTAGTATCAATTCTAAGACAGAAGGTAAAGATTAATAAAAAAAAGAATATATATACACATATCTACATGTATATATACATATATTAGACATATATACATAAGTGTGTGTATATTTTATATATATTATTATAAACATAATATATACATTATATGTATATCCTCTATATGATATATAAATGCATGTATAGTATATATTATATATGCCATATAATATATGGTATATATTAAGTATTGACCTATGTGTACACATGTATATATTCAGATTACATACATACTGTTGTGAATATGCAATATATACCTGTTGTGTATATATTATGTTGAATATATTATATGTAAATGTATACATACAAAAATGTATATTTTTAACGGTGTAGAACAGAAGTTCACAGTTTTATATATAATCCTCTTTTTTTTTAAACCCTTAAATTCCATCTTAGAATCAATACTATATATTGGTTCCAAGGTAGAAGAGCAGTAAGAGCTAGGCAATGGAGATTAAGTGACTTGCCCAGGGTCACAAGGCTGGGAAGTGTTAGAGGCCAGATTTGAACCTAGGACCTCCCATCTCTAGGCCTGGTTCTCAATCCACTGAGCCACCCAGTTGGTCCCTATATAATCCTCTTTTTGTTCTTTTTTATTGAAATTTTTGTTGACATTTGTTAAATTCATAATAAAAAAAAGAAATTTTAAATGCAGAAGCCAGTATCTTTCATTTAATTATTTTGCCTATTATAATAAGTAAACAGTGATTTATTTAGGGAGTGAAACTTAAAAGTAGACAATTGTTCTTGGAGTAAGTATTCCCACCTCTTATTTCTCCTCAACTGACAAGGATTCAGCCTTCTTAAGAATGGGTGTGATCTATTTGTAGTATGCTTTGGTTTCCTCTTGCTCTCAATTGGGGGATGTGGAAGGGTGAGAAGGTATATTTTGGTTAATAAAAACAACAACAAAAAGGAATATGTGTCATCTAATTCTGGCATTAATGTTGTCATTACTATTATGAGGAACCATCATGATAGAGAACATGCCAGACACAGAAAGTTGAAAATGATTAAAAACAAACAAGCCAACAGAAAGCTGACTGTCATTTATGTCTTGAGGAGGCAAATCTTGGGATGTTTCCATGAAAATTATACATATTTCTGCCACCACTTTAAGCAGATTCCATTTGGAATACAAATACAAGAAGCATTTATTAAGCACCTACTATATACTAGATGCTGTGTAAAGTATGGGTGATACAAAGTCAAAAGCAGAGCAGACTTTAGCATATCATATGTACACAGATGTTCATTGATGGAAGGATTGATTGAGTTAATCAATCAAGTCATTCCACCCTGCTTTAAGTGATGAGATTTCCTTGGTACATTTACCTGGTTAAAAATAATCAATTAATCTCAATTATAAATTTTAATCTTAGCCAATAGATCAATCAATAATAGGCTTTAGTCTGAGTGGGAAGTCTTTGGAATTGGAGAGGAATCAGAACAATCATGTTCTGATTGATTAAGAAAACATACTCAGTTCATACCCTAGAATATATCTATAAAATATCAAGCTAGGAGGGCAGCTAGGAGACTCAGTGGATAGAGGGCCAGAGTAAGAGACAAGAGATCCTGGTTTCAATCTGGACTCACACACACACACTTCCTAGCTGTGTGACCCTAGGCAAATCACTTAACTCTTATTACCTAGCCCTTATTGCTCTTCTACCTTGGAACTGATACTGAGTATCAAGTCTAAGAAGATAAGGGTTTAAATATATATGTATATATATCATATGTATCAAACTAGTTGAAAAAACATGTTACAGAAAAGTACATGCAAAGTCATTTCAGAGAGAGAAATGGAGGAAGAACACCAACACAAACAAAACCAATGCAACCAAAATTAGAAGGAAAGCAACAAATTGGGGGAAAAATCTTTATAACAAAAAACTGACAAAGGTCTAATTGCTCAAATATATAAGTAGCTAAATCAATTATACAAAAAAATCAAGAACACCAACAGCTCAACAGCTAGGGAATCAGTAAAGGCAGCTAGGAGTCACAGTGTATGGAATGTTAGACCTAGTATGAGGAAGACCCAAGTTCAAATGCAGACACTTCCTAGGTATGTAACCCTAGACAAATCACTTAACTTCTTTTTGCCTTACTTTCCTCACCTGTACAAAGGGGATAAAATAGCCCCTAGTTCCCAGGGTTATTGCGAGAATCAAATGAGATCATATTTGTAAAGCATTTTGTAAACCTTAAAGAGTTATATGAATAATAATATCTATTATTATTAGGAAATAGTACCTTCTCAGTGTCTCTGAGATATACATAAAATTAGAAAGTAGATATGTCCTAACTGTGTGATCTTGGGCAAGTCACTTAATCACCATAGCCTAACCCTTACTGCTCTTCTGCCTTGGAACCAATATACAGTATTGATTCTAAAATGGAAGGTAAGGGATTAAAAAACAACAACAACAAAAAGAAATAAAGTAGATATGACAAAATCCCACACTGGTAGGCTATGGAATAACCAAATCTCATCCTATAACTACATCTCCAGATCAGTAAGTCTGTGCATAGTTTCTTTCGAGTCTGAAGGAGGTTTAAAGTGGGACAAGGTAGAGCAAAAAATATGATCCAGGACAATTCTGAAGGACTTGTGACAATGAATGCTATCTAAATCCAGAGAAAGAACTATTGGAGTCAGAGGCAGATCAAAGCATATGATTGTTCACTTCAGTTTATTTGGGTTTGGGTTTTATATAATTATTCTCTTCTAAAAATGAACAATATGGAAATATATTTTGTGAGAATACAGATCAAATTACTTGCCAGCTCTGGGAAGGGGCAAGGAAGGGAGGGAGGAAGACAATTTGGATCATATAACATTAGAAAACGTATATGGAAATTTGTTATTATATGTAATTAGTAGAGGAAAATGTCTTTATAATTAAAAAAAAAGTGGGATAAGGTAAGAGTCACAAAGCAGATCAGGCCAGGTTATTTGACCGTTTCCAGTTTCCCTCCTGCTTCACTGACCCAGTACTACCTCCTACACATACACAGCCCCTCTCAAAATGGTAAAGGCACAGGTTATGCCTCAGGTCCCTGGGCAAATGCCCAGTTCCTCTGGACTAATTTAACCTTGGTTTGAAGCAGGAGAAATGGATAAAGCTTTCTTTCTCAAAGCCCATTGCAAGGGGATATTAAAGGCTTGTTTCTTGGGCTTCTCAGAGGATTAGAGGCAAGTTTTAAAACTGGGACTCAGCGGATTAGCCATGTGTCTCGGTGAGTGATTTAAAATCATTACTTGTCTCTTTTGCCTTTAAATCTTAAGTATTTGAAATGTACACAGTCTTGGCAAGCTGTGACCAGAGCCAGCTGAGTGCAAAGATAACATGTAAAAGCCATCTGTTGTCCTGCTTAATATTAGTGTTCTAACCTTCTCCAAGCTTAATGGGAAAGAAGAGAACGAAGACAACTGCAGTTGCATTGGTTTCAAATGGCTGTTTGTACAGCCTGTTGGCTGTATTAAAGGATCTCAAAAGTTATAAAGAACTGAGAGAAGTGAAGAGTGGACACAATTGGAGCCATTCTGTTACTACCTTGTTAAAATGGATATTTTTTTATGTGTTTTACGTGGTAATGTGTGATAGCCCAGATTGAATTGCTTACCAGCTCCGGAAGAGGGGAGGGAAAAAGACAATTTGGATAAAATAACTTCTGAAAACTTCTGTGGAAATTTGTTATTAAAATAAAAAACATTTTAATATTTCTATTTCTTTTAATTTAAAAAAAAACATAATCCTATAATTGTAACTTACATTTTAATTGCTTATACATTTCTCTTTCCTATTTTCCTTTAGGTAACCCAGGACTCAAAAGTTATTTGCATAAGGTATCCTCATTGGTGGACACTGATTGCCCAATACTTCTCAGAGCCTACCTGAGAGAATGGGGTGCAGTGAGTCATCAATCTCCACCAGTGAGGACAGACTTTTTAAAATGGCCTTTTAGACTGCCTTCCCTTTGACCCAGCCATACCACTGCTGGGTTTGTACCCCAAAGAGATAATAGGGAAAAAGACTTGTACAAAAATATTTATAGCTGTGCTCTTTGTGGAGGCAAAAAATTGGAAAATGAGGGGATGCCCTTTGATTGGGGAATGGCTGAAGAAATTGCAGTATCTGTTGGTGATGGAATATTATTGTGCTCAAAGGAATAATGAACTGGAGGAATTCCATGTGAACTGGAATGACCTCCAGGAATTGATGCAGGGCAAAATGAGCAGAACCAGGAGAACATTGTACACAGAGACTGATACACTGTGGCACAATCAAACGTAATGGACTTCTTTACAAGCAGCAATGCAATGACCCAGGACATTTCTGAGGGTCTTATGAGAAAGAATGCTATCCACATCCAGAGAAAGAACTGTGGGAGTAGAAACACAGAAGAAAAACAACTCCTTCACCACATTATTCGATGGGGATATGGGGATGTAGATTCTAAATAATCACCCTAGTGCAATTATCAATAATATGGAAATAGGTCTTGATCAATGATACATGTAAAACCCAGTGGAATTGCACATCGGCTATGGGGGGAGAGGAGAGGTTTGAGGGGAAGGAAAGAACATGAATCATGTAACCATGGAAAAATATTCTAAATTGGTTAATTAAATAAAATTTTTCAATTCAACAATAAATAAATAAATAACTGGAATGGCCTTTTAGGTCTATAAAAGAATGAATACCTTTTGATCCAGCAATATTACTACTCCATCTGTATCCCAAAGAGATAAAAAAAATGTGGAAAGGACCTGTTTGTACAAAAATATTTATAGCTACTCTTTTTGTGGTGGCAAAGAACTGGAAACTAAAGGGATGTCTCTCAATTGGGGAATGGCTGAACAAATTATGGTATATGATGGTGGTGGAATACTATTATGCTATAAGGAATGATGAACAGGATGATTTCAGAAAGAGCTGGAAAGACCTACATAAACTGATGCAGAGTGAAATAATCAGAACCAGAAGATCGTTATACACAGTAACTGAAACATTGTGGGATGATCAAATGTGATAGATTTTGCTACTAATAGCAATGTATTGATCCAGGACAATTTTGAGGGACTAATGAAAAGAATGCTATCCACCTCCAGAGAAAGAATCATTGGAGTAGAAATGCAGATGAAAACATATGATTTATCACTTGTTTATTTGAGTATGTGTTTTGGGATTTTGGTTTTGTAAGGTTATTCACTTACAAAAATGAATAATATGGAAACATGTTTTGCTTGATAATACATGTATAATCCAGAAAAAATGGCCTTTTAGCTACTGGTTATATATTTGTAGCTTGAAATGTCTGTATCAATAACAATAACAATATTTAAATAATCAGTAACAATAAAAATGTAAATAGAAAAATTTTAATAAACAAAAAACATAGGACTTGGCATTAAATGATCCATGTTTGAGTCGACTTTGTCACTAAAAGACTGTGGAACCACTTGAACAGTAAGAAATGGATTAAGCTAATGTTATTACTACTAAAACTTTATTGTATTTCAAAATTACAAGTGCAACTTGTTTGTCATTTATTAATAGAGGCAGCTAATCGGCACAGTGGTTAGATGCTGAGCCTAGAGTCAAGACCTCAGTTTGAATTTGGCCTCAGTCATCTACTAGCTGTATGTCCCTGAGCAAGTGATTTAACCCCTGTGTTCCTAGTTGCCTCATCTGTAAAAAAAATGATAGAGGGGGCAGCTAGGTGACTCAGTGGATAAAGTGCCAGGTCTGGATTCGGACAACCTGGGGTCAAATCTAGCCTCAGATATTCCCTAGCTGTGTGACACTGAGAAAGTTACTTAACCCTAATTACCTAGCCCTTACCACTCTTCTACCCATTTTAAGACAGATGGTAAAGGTTGAAAAAAACCCTATATAAACGCTAGCTATTATTATTGTAATCATTCCAGCTGGCATATTAAGAGTTTATGGTTTTCTTTGGAACGCTGTCAATTGTAACCTCATAAATTTGTCAAAAGCAAAGCAGGTTAAAAATTTTTTTCTTATTAACTTTTACAAAACTTTTTACTCTTATAGGTATCCCTTGGAAATTGTTGGGGAGTTCTGTGGAAGCCTGAGAGGACACATGAAGGCCAGCAGATAATGCAGAAAAAGTTTAGAAACTTAAAAATGAATAAGATATATGTAAAATATTGCATAATATCAACCTATTTTATCTTTTAACACCATAAATATACATAATTTCTTTTTTATCATTACCTTCTTTTTTATTTGAAAAAATGTTATTTAATTAATTGATTTAGAATATTTTTCCAAGGTTACATGATTCATGTTCTTCCCCTTCCCTCCTCCCACCCCCCTCCCATAGCCAATGAGCATGTCCACTGGGTTTTACATGACCTATTTCCATATTATTAATATTTGCATTAGGGTGATCGTTTAGAGTCTACATCCCCAATCATATCCCCATCAACCCATGTGACATAATTTCTTTTTTTAAAGTTAAAATAAGTAAAGTTAAAGTTTGCAAAGGAATGCAAAGTCCAAAAAATTTTACATGGGTTTTCCAGCTCTTAGGTTAAGGGATACTTGTACTTTCCTCCTGAGCTAACAATAACTTCTTTCAAAGTTACTCTCAAGACATTTATTAGTATCTAACTTGGGCAGACTGCCTCACTATTCAACTGTAACTCCTCTCTCCAAAGGTATCAGTCATCTCTTAATTGCCAAATCTAATGGACTTTTCTCAGTCCTCACCTTTCATGACCTCTCTTCAGCCTTTGACACCTTCGAGCACCCTCTTCTCCTTACTCTATCTTTCCCCAGTTCTCTCTCCTAATTCTCCTACCTGTCTAACTGTTCTCAGTCTCACTTATAAGATCTTCTTCATCCAGGACCCATTGTGAGTGCCCCCCAAGGCTCTGTCCTGGGCCCTCTTCTCTTCTCTGGCTATTCATTTTCACTTGGTGATCTCATCAGCTCCCATGGATTCAACTATTATACCTATGCAGATGATTTCTAAATTCCTTTGTGGAATTCTAAATTGTTTTTCCTTTAATATAAAATCTTCAGGTGCCTGTTGGACATTTCAAATGGACGTCTCAAAGGCATCTTAAATTGAACATGTCTAAATCTGAATTTATTATCTTTTCTTCAAAACTCTCTCCTCTTGGGGCAGCTAGCTGGCTCAGTGTATTGAGAGCCAGATCTAGAGACAGGAGGTCCTAGATTCAAATATGGCCTCAGATACTTCCCAGCTGTGTGATCCTGGACAAGTCACTTAACCCCCATTGCCTAGCTTTTATCGCTCTTCTGCCTTAGAACCAATACTCAGTATTGATTCTAAAATGGAAGGTAAGGAATAAAAAAACAAACAAAAAAACAACCTCTCCCCTCTTCCTAACTTCCTAATTACTGGGAAGGGTAACACTATCATCCCACTCACCCAGTATCACCTAGGTATCATCTTTGGTTCCTCGCTCTCATATCCAATCAGTTGTCAAGGTCTATCCATTCTATCTTCATAACATCACTTGTATAGACCCTCTACTCTGACATCACCACCACCCTGGTACAGGTCCTCACCACCTCACACCAAGTTTATCCCAATAGCCTGATGGTTGGTCTTGTTGTCTCAAATCTCTCCCTACTCCAGTCTATCCTTCAGAGAAGTGTCAAATCCAATCAATAAACATTTATTAAGCAACTACTAACTAGCAGGCAGAGTGCTAAGAGTTAGAAATACAAAAAGTATAAAATACAGTTCTTACCCTCAAGGAGCTTACAATGCAATGGAGGAGACAACATGCAAACAAATATATATGAAATAAGTCAAATAAAGAACAAATAGGAAATGATTAAGAGAGGGAACACACTGGATTTAAGAAGTATTAGGAAAAGCTTCCTGTGGAAGGTGGGATTTTAATTGGGAATTAAGAAGGACAGGGAGGTCAATAGTTGGAGTGGAGGTGGGAGAACATTCCAGATATTAAGGAATAAGAAATGGAATGTCTTCTGTATGAAACAGCCACAAAAATAGGAGACCAGTGTTAGGGAGTAAGGTATAGGAAAGGTAGGAGGAGACTAGGGCTTTGAATGCCAAACAGAATATTTGTATTTGTTCTTACAGGCAATAGGAAGTTTCTGGAGTTTACTGAGTAGGGGTGACATTATTGGACCTATGTTTCAGGAAAATCACTTTATTAGCTGACTGGAGAATGTACTGGAGCAGGGAAAAGATTGAGACAAGCAGACCCATTAGCAATAATCAAGATGTGAGGTGATGAGGCCTCAGTAGAGTAGTGGCAGTGGCAGAGGAGAGAAGGGGACATATTGGAGAGATGCTTCAAAAGTAAAATTGGCAAGCTTTGCTAACAGGGTGGATATAGGGAGTGAGAAATGGTGAGGAATCCAGGATGCTTATAGGCTGTGAGCATGATGGTCTGAGAGAATGGTCTTGCCCTCTAAGTAATAGAGTAAGGTGGGAGGGGTTACAGTTTAGGGATAAAACTAATAAATTCTGTTTTGGACATATTGAGTTTTATATATATATATGTCTATGTGTGTGTGGTGTGTATTGGTTTTGTTTTTTCCTTTTAGTGGTACGGAAGCAATGTTTATAACAATTCACTTATAGAGCACTGGCTGGTAAATGTTGAGTTATGAGTGGAAGAACCTGAAGACTTCTCCAACTCTTGGAATAGCCTCATAATCTCTAGAGAGTATGGACCCAGTAATAGATTGAATTATTTATCATTTGAGAATGATTTTTGACTAAGATTGACTGCGGCAACTCTCAAAGATCATCTATTAAATCATAGAGACATTGAAATATCAGAGGTAGAGAAAGCCCCTATACTGAAATCACAGAGACTTAAAGTACAAGAATTAGAATCATTGGAATCAGAGAGGATTCAGCTCAAATTCTATCTCTGTTACTTACTAGTTATGTATTCCTGGGTAAATCACTTCAAATTTCTGTGCCTCAGCTTTCTTTTCTGTACAATTATAAAATGAAGGAGTCAGACTAAAGGCAATGTTTAGTTGTCCTTACAATGTATTAGGAAATTGAATGTTGGTGTTAGAAGCCTGGAGGGCAGAGATGAAGGGCCAGCATTATGATGGTAATGTTTAACAACAGACTCTTTGGGGGAGGAAAAGGCATGAATTACATACTTGTAAATTTAATCTGCATTACTAACATTTTTCATCAATTTCTTAAGTCCATACATTTTTTAAAAGTTCATACATAAAAAGTCTATACATTAAAATAAACAATAAATAAAGCCTTGATTTGCATTATTTACAGCCTAAAATGTTTCTAGGGAACTAGGGTAAGGAGTGAAATAAGTGGGAAAAAAGGAAGGGAGAAAAAAAGTGTTAGTATGGAAATCACAAGAGTTCAAGGTTTTTTCTCTTAGGTAAGAGTTTCATAGTAGAGTAGTCTTTATTTCGAGCACAAATTTATAATTTAGTGATAGATTCCTCTTCCAAATCAAGATGATTTTTTCATTCCATTCCAGTGAGGTCAGGTGATACCTGGGATACTATGTTCAGTTTGAGGTACCACATTTTAGGAGAAACATTGGTAAGGGGGGGAGGAGGAGGAGGAGGAGGAAAGTGAAAGAGGAAGAAGAAGAAGAAGAAGAAGAAGAAGAAGAAGAAGAAGAAGAAGAAGAAGAAGAAGAAGAAGAAGAAG